>NW_015656605.1:261509-294410 GCF_001515625.1 Sinocyclocheilus rhinocerous
TTCCCTTTTTTTTTTTTTTTTTTTTCAGATTCAAATCAGCAAAAATTGCGCTTCAGTCTGTAACCGTTTTTCTCTGACGCAGACCTGCATTCTGTCTGTATTCATGCAGATCATATATTTTAATGAGCCGTATAACAGCATTTAACCCGTATCATTAGAGCAGCTTGCTCTTTCACCATGGAAAAGCCAAAGACTTTTTCTTAATTATGCTGTGTCGTGCGGGTCACCTTTACAGGTGTGTACCTCTCTGTGTGTGACCGTATTAGAGAATGATACCACCATTAAACATTTAGATGGAATTTAACACCCCTACACACACACAGACTGCCCCCTGTATCCATTAATTTCTAATCTCAATATAACAAGCTGTGTTGTCATTCACAAGAGCTGTCTGCCGGAGTGCTGAACAAGCCTGTGTGTGCATGAGAGAAAATCAGAGAGTCAATAGAACAGAAGACGATCAGTGACCAACAGAGAGCTGCGTTTAATCAGATACATTTGCTGAATTTGATTGAATCTCCACTGCAAACTTAATTAGAGGCCTGATTTAATATGGAACATCTAGTAAATGGTCCGTAAATATGATAATTATTGCCTAATTAGTATTTTTTTTAGGTGGAAGTTGCATATTACTGAGTGTTCATTAAGACTTTCCCATTTGCCTAGATTTAAATTGTGAATTTTGGGATATTGCGTAAAAAGTTGTATGTATAGTGAAAAGGCATGCGCTTATTTAAGAATTTAAGAAAGTATTACCTTTAAATATTTCTGAAATATTCCCTCAGAGAAGAAAATATTACCAGAGCAGTATTATTGCATAGCATTTCATATGTTGCTTTTGTCATTGCAATGTTCAGATTTTTTTGTTTAATTTCACATTGCAGTTTACAGCATAGCTACATCAGATGGTTTGTTGTGTCAGATATAGATGAGTAAATCTAGAGTAAGGTAATCTCTTTAGAAATCAAAATGATTTGACCTGTGAGCTCAACAGTAGTATCTCCTGAAAGACTGTTGTTAAATATTTAGCGCTTTCCTGTCATGAATACAAATGCTGTGTAAATGAGGGTCTACAGGCAGCTGACCCTGGGACTGGAGCCTGCTGAGTGGGGCTCACGCTAGCCTAAATGATTTAATTCTCATTACTTCAGCTAGTGTTTTAAGGAAACGCTTTGAAATACATCACCTGGTAAACACCGCTCTTCCCTGTCTCTTAGAGCTCTTCTACTTTTGTCCATGGGGAAAAACTGACTGTTCGTTGGTTTGACACCACATGGTATTTCTGTTATGATGCAGTTTGCTTATATCATCATGAACTGCTTACGTTATTCTGCGTTGCATAAAAAACATTGTTATATACTACAGTGGCCTTCAAAAGTTTGGAAATGCCCTTTGTTTCAAAGTGGGATTTTGGAAAATATCAGCATCAGTCCTTATTATCTGTTGATCGATTCAGTAAACTAACTTGAAATCATCAAGTAGATTTTCCTTTTGATTATATAATAATGACAATATATACATGTTCACAGTCAGACATGCCCCTTCGTCAGCTGTAATGCCTGATTACTGGATTCAACTCGGCTCAGGAATTGTTTTTTTTTTTGTTAGATGTTTGGTTAAGCACACCTTTAAAGTTTGACACATTGATTGCTTATTAAGGCTACTACACAACAGACATTTATAAATGAAACGGTTTATAAATAGCTCTAGTTCTTCCCTGCTGAATAACCCTGGCTGAAATACTCTAAGCTGGTCTCAACTGGTTATGATGGTCTCTCAGCCTGGCCATGTTGTATTTAGCTGGTTTATCCCAGTTTAGTCCAGCTGAAAGTGCTCAAAACCCTTTAAGATTTCAATGGTCAAAACTAGGGATGCACCGATACCGATACTGGTATCGGTATCGGGCCGATACTGAGCTCCTGTACTCGTACTCGTTAAAATGCCCCGATACCAAACGCCGATACCACACAGCATGTGATAAGCACCATATTCAGACAATGAAACACCAAAACCATTGTTCAGGGGTTTTATTGCTAAATGATCTTGTGTTTTCAAATGAATCAGTTGAGTCCATGATTCAATGACTCATTCATACAGACAGTCAGCTGACTCAGTGACTCACTTATTAAGTCATAAGATGCGTCCAAAATCACATACTGTGAACAGGTACTATATTTGGTTTCAAACTTGTTTTGCAACCTTTTGCAAGTACTTTTTTCTATATAGTATGAAAATGGGTAGTGTGAATGAAACTCAAGCGTACTACATCCGTCATTTTGTCATTGTCATGTGACCTACCAGGGTCAGTTGCGTTGCGTCTCTGCCATTCATAAATCCTCTCCTGTTGCCTCATGGGATAGTGAAATGTCCATCAAATGCGCACTCCAGGATCTCGTAGATGTAGTAGGTTGTCCAGGTACTTTTCGCCTGCTGGCTGCTGTTTTTGGAATACTATGAATTCGGACATACTACTCTTTTCACATACTTAGTATATAATATGAAGTAGGCATATTTTAATGCATCAAGTGACTTGCTGGTTTTAGTTTCATATTTAGATGAGCATTTCAATTATTATTATTAATTATTATTTCATGTTTCAATATTCATGTATTAAAAAAAAAAAAACATGGACAGCAACCCTTGTTAACATCTGGGTTGTCAAAACAAAGAAACCTCGTACTGCAGAGAGCCTGCAGTCAAAAAGCGAAAGCAGCAGAGTCCGTTTTTAGACCGCAAAGATTTCAACAACAGCAGCAGATGATACTTGCTCATATGAAATATGAAAATGTGTTTTTTCTCTCAGTGGGTCTTGATGTAGCCCTGATGTGGTGATCACTGATAATCATGGGTAATCCTCAAACCGTTATATTCATCCGTGCCTGCAGGAGAGCAGTGCTGAAGCACAACTGGCATAAACTGAGTCACAAGCAACATTCAACTTATGTTTCGGCCACGGATGGCGATAGAGAGCGGTCAGCTATAAGACTTTTGGAGTTTACTCAGCTTATGGGGGGAAAAAAATGTTGTATCATCTGAACAATTAAAGTTGGTCTGTGCTTTTCTCAAACATAATATAATACGTTCTTTCAACTCAAAAATAAGATGAAAAGTAAGCTCAGAATTAACATGACAATGATGTAGAATTTTTGATTTATTAATCAAACAAAAAAAAGGTGATATAGAGTTACTTCTATACAGCAAACCAAGTTGTACATACATACTGAAATGGAAATAACATCACTGAAGAAACTTTTACTACAAAATAAAATCTACAACACTACATAGAGCTTGTGAAATGTTGGCTTTTTTATGTAATGTCACCTTTTCTGTATTCAGTAGTTCAGTCAACATTTGTCAGACAAAATTGATTTTTTTACAATGTGCTTAAGAACCCAATCGCTTGGATGGCACTTTATATAAAGTATAGTGCCTGCTTACAGTACGAGTGCATTCACTCATCTAAAAAATTACCTTTCCCTTTAGGGAACACTTACTAGTTATTAGTTTGCAAACCAGCCATTAGTTATCAGATGTTTATTGTGTCCGAAATCTACATGCAAAACTGCAACAGAAACAGCCTGCTTTGAGAAACAAGATTGTGTTACTAGAAACCGCTAAAGGTCAAAGGTTAAAAGAAATGTGTGAATCAAGGTGTATTTCACACAGGTGAGATTCATCAATGCAAGCCCTATGTAACTGTAATATTGAAGTAAAATGTGTCTGTCATTCAAAGCAATGCTTTTCTATGCTCCAGTGATTAGTTATGCCTGGCTTATAAGCAGTGAGTCAGTATTGTAGACCCAGGGGAAATAAAATTGGCAGAAAATCAGAGTGAGAAGATTTAATTATCACGCGAAGACCTTTTCCGTCGACCGTTCCACTGAACCCAAAAAACCTAATCCGCCCGGACATCAGCCTCCTCTTTATAATTTGTTTCCCATGCAATCATATGCCAAGCAAGTACTGTTTTATTGATTTTTTATCACTGCAAATTTTAAGTTTTTTTTCCCCTGAAAAGCTATGGTGGTTGATCCCTTCCCTCTTCTCTCATGTGAGTTGAACATAAAGAAACAATAGTGCTTCATGCAATCTTTCACCTATTTTGACACTGAATATTTAGACATATTGTTGACCAGTGTCTGCAGCTGGAATATTTCTCCAAATGCATAAAGAGCTACACATGCAGCTGTTCTCCTGTGCATGTTTAAAGCTGGATTAAATGATGGATGATTGACAGCCATTCCTCCGCTCTGTTATTGGTGTCACACTAGCCAACAGCTGCACTGGATATATAAATGCTAGAAATCTGTTTTTGTTTTGTTTCCTTATTCTATAATATATGCACATTTTGTTTATCGACACATTTTATATTTACGACCTCGTTTTATTTTAATATCAAAACTTATACACTATCAAAATATTAAACTTCACTGTGCTAAAATATCAATTACTGATTATTCAAGTGTGCACACAGGTGAAATAATAACATTAGGAAAACTGGTGTAAATATGTGATAACAAATAGTATAAAAATACAATGTACAGACATCACATGGGGCACAAAAGCCGTAACATTTAGGAACGCTATGCACACATAATAGTTTTATATAATTTAAAACTTCTACAGCAGAGGAGAAGACGAATGGCCATTAATTTGTGCTGTTTTACTTAAAAACATTTACCCCAACAAATGACAAATGCAGACATGTCCACACTCAAGCATTTCATTGGGCAACAGCCCGCTCTTTACAGCTGATATACTTCACAAATAACTGACAGCCATGATTTTCATTTATAATAACCAATACTAAGATCCGGCATTAGTAAACTACTCTTCACTCTTCGGTTACGTTCACATTCGAGCTCTGGCAGTATCCTGGCTCTCGGCTTATCTTGACTGGATCAGTGATTCAGTGAGTTGTTGACTCAAGAACAGCTGCAATCGAATCAGTTTGATTCACAAATGAATCATTCAGTGCAGTTTGTGAACCGAGCCAACAGGTTCATTTGGAAAGAATCAGCTCGTTCACGAATCAGACATGGCTCTCGTGTCTTCAGTCTCTTCAGTTCAAAATAATGAGGAACGATATGTTTTAATGAAATGTAGTAGAGTCAAAATTACAATATTATGCTTTGGGATGTAGTGAAGTAAAAGTAAAATATTTCCCAGAATAAAAATACTCTGATAAAATACACATACTTGAAAAATGTACTTGTGTTTGTTACTGTCCACAACTGTATCTAACCCATGTATGTATAATAACCATTCAGTTTGTATATTTTTTGACTATGTTCACTATTTTTATTTCTGTGAAGCTTGTCTGAGTAAAGGATTCATCTGCTTATTTTAACATGCAGTTACACAGTTTGAAATATGCTGATAGAGGTTTGGTAGCTCTGTTAACAGCTGTTTGTGTTGAACATGTTCTCTTGGGAGCCTGTGTGTTTTAGGGTATCAGGACAGCGTGAGGGTGGCCTGTCCAAACCCACACGCACACACACACACTCACGCACACACACACACACACTCACACACACACACACACACACACACACACCCACACACACACCATAGAGTAACGCTGCGTGTTTCTAAGCATTTCAGGGGACCTTTAATCCATCAAATGCCCTAGTGTTATTTTATTTATTTATTTTGTAATAACAGGAGCATCAACAGTCGCTGTATGTTTTGTTCAAATCTCACAAACAGTGAAGTCAGGCTTTCTTATTTGCTCTCAATAAAGCAGAGTGCAGGGTTTTAAATACTCTCGGGTGACAGAGGTCACCGGGGCACTGTTCTTAATTAGCCAAATGAGTCCGCCTGCATTGTGGCAGTGACCTTCTCTGCAGTCAATTACGTGAAAACCACCGTCTGAGTTACACTACAGCGCTGAGAAATAATGCTGATCACACATATCTGTGAATCGGATTTGTTTGTCTGGCAGATTAGAATAAATGAGAGTTACAGTCGTAGCGTGAGGCTTCGGTCTCATGAATGGAGAGGCTCTTAGTCAGGTTTAAATCTGATTACATCATTTGTGTTTTAAAGGCTAGCTCCAATTACGTAATTTGTTGGTTGCGTGTTTCCTTAATTATAGAGATGTTTGACAGCAAAACCTGAGAATACTGCACTTTTTTCCCTTCCACATTCCTTTATTCTTTCATCTTGCTGTTCATGCTATTGTGACATTTGTGCTGCATCTCACACACACACACACTCTCACTCTCACACACACACACACACACACACACTCTCACTCTCACACACACACACGCGCATGCACACACACACACACACACACACGCGCGCACACACACACACAGTAAACCGAGCTTTGCTTTGTCATTACAGGTTTTATTTGTGTTATGGCTCAGTTCTGACATCATAACGGGAACTCATAGATGATGTTTGTCATTGTGCATTTGTGTTTGCATTGACAAGAACTGTACATTATTTATACCAAAGAAAGATTTTGCTATAAATCATGGATATGTTTGTTTGAGCAGTAACTAATGTTAATGTATGCATGCCATCACTGGCATTAGGCAAGAACATACATCTGTTATTGTTTTCCTGTGCAGTTTTAGTCATCTCTCCTGTAATCCAGTATGATATCTGGAATGATACAGTGCTTGTGTTGCGTTCATCTTGATCTTTTGGAGCATGCACACAGCACCAAAAGCAGTTGTAGTCTGATTAACAAGTATATGTGATTTGACGAAGCTGAGCTACAAATGTCTAGGTCTGTTAGTCTTTCTTAAACTAGTGTTTACATGACATTTCAACTTGATCATTTATTGCATTAATCTGCATAAAATCAAACTTGTAAAGTGCATGTAAACAAATGGTCCTCAATGTTTTTGGCCCCCCATTGTCCACGACGAAATTCAAAGGCACCATGACTTTTCCTGTTGTTTGTGATTTACTGGAGAAGGATTTTTTGTTTTTACTCACATTTTTTACCCTCTAAAATATTTTAGAGCTTGGCATAACTAGAAAAATGTATATTAATCATAAGCATACCCATGGGACTATAAGATTTTATTAATTTACATAACTTTTCCAGGTCTACACATCCAGCCTGGTCTCGTTGTTTATGTAGCTATTAGTTTGTAACATTTACAGGTACAAAACGTACGATTTGAAAATATCGACAACATCTAAAACGTAAACATTTTTTACAAATTAACATATTTACAAATCTTTTATATCTTAAGATGCACTTTTACTATTTTATTGATACATTTTAGATCCCTTAACCCTATTCCCAAACTTAAACATAACCATTTTATAGAGAAAAAAAAGGATATATTAAAAATAATAAACACAAATGTGCATTTGTATTGTCTTTTAATAACAATATATCATTAAAAAAAGATATATTTTTGAGCTGTTAATCCCACTCCCACCTCTAAACCTAACAATAACCATTTCTTAAAAATACACTACCGCTCAAAAGTTTGGGATCAGAACATTTTTAATGTTTTTTACAGTAGTCTCTTCTGCTCATCAAAGCTGCATTTATTTGATCAGAAATACAGGAAAAAATATATTCGGCAGCACAACTGTTGATAATTAAATAAATCAGCATATTACAATGATTTCTGAAGGATCATGTGACACTTTATACTGGAGTAATGATGATGGAAATTCAGCTTTGATCACAGAAATCAATTATATTTTAAAGGATATTAAAATAGAAATCATTATTTTATATTGTAATAACATTTTGCAAGATTACTGTTTTTTTCTGTATTTTTGATCAAATAAATGCAGCCTTGATGAGCAGAAGAGACTTCTTTAAAACACATTACAAGTCTTACTGAACCCAAACTTTTGACCGGTAGTGTATGTAGAAAAACATGACAGACAAGTGCAATCACAATCATGTATTTATTGCAAAAGTCCAAATGACGATGTGTTGCAGTCTCGATACTCTGTGGTGATATGCAATAGTTATAGTGATGTACAGAACAAAATGTTAAATATTACCCCAATCCACGGTAATTTGTAAAGAGTCCAGGATTTTATGTTGGGTTTCTGGTGTATTTTATGGCATGACTGAGAAAACACCTGTGTTCCACTCCAAGCAAAATAAATATTACTTGAAAAGTAATGGTTAAACAATTATAGAAATGTTATTCATTCTAAGTTTGTAAAGTGTAGAATGAGAAAATGTTGTCATTTCATATGAAGTAAATGAGTAAAATGTTTAAATAAATGTGATGTGAAAACATAATGCCATTGATGTGACAACTGAATACAAAACAATCAAAACATTAATGCCACGATACTAAACGTCATAAAGATTCATGCACATTTGTACATCTGTAAAGTATTTTATACTTAAATAACTGGCGTTTCAGATGCTGTCAGTACATCATTAGTGTACGTTTCAGCGTCTGTGCAAACATAAGTAAATATACATTTGGTAAAACCACACTTGAGATCATGAGACGAGATCACATTGAGACATCACACTTTTAAAATTAGGCTACCTCATATATCCAGATTTTCCTCTGGCATCTGGACCAGTTGCAAGCATGAGAGGTCTGTATTATCACACTGACAGTTAATCAGCCAGTCACTGTAATGAAGAAGACATGATGGGCACGCATTATCAAATCAACAATAATGCGCCATTCATGCCACGTTCAGAGAACACAGCGAGTTCTGACACTGTCCACTGATTAGAAAAAATTAGTGCTTTACATGCTATTTGATCATCATATATTGATCCTATATTCATTTTTTACCTTTGTATGGTCTATTATTCTCTCAGATTCACTTGCATCATTGCACTGCCTCCAGCATTGTGTTATATAGCAGTGGAGAACAGTTGATTACAGGCTGCAAAATGTGCTGATCCACAGACATCACGGTACAGGAATGCAGCTTCGCTAGGGCCCTATGAAATCCTTTTTATTTATTCTGTTTTCTTCATTCTGTTTTCATTTTTTCTGGACTCTGTTTAAATGGTTAAATTAAATTTTATTAAAATCAATCAAAAAGCATGTCCAATTAACTGCAATCATGAAACTGATAAAGTTATCAACACATTAAAATTTTAGGCCCCTATGAAATGTTTTCTTTAATCTCAAATTCCATTTGATGTTTTTTTCAAATTCTACATTTCTAAATTCTACTTTTTGATTTATTCGTCCAAAATTTGCCACTTTCCGTATCATTTCGCATTATACAGTACATTCCATTTTTATGACTGGGTTCCACGATTCTGTCCAAGTTGAACACATTGCGGAAATCATAGGGCCCTACAAGGAATTGAAAAATGATAGATAATGTTGATTTAATGAACTTTTGTGTATTAGGCATTAAACATCAAATATATCTTTGACAGCAGTTGTAATTCCTGCTGGAAGCATCAGCCATCGATGATATTTATTAAACCTCCACAAACCAGTAATGCTGCATATGCTTAATGACTTCACCCATGTACTGCAAATTGGTGCTGTTCAGCAGGAAAAATAAGACAGTCGTATGTGTTTAGTTTGAACCGTCATTGTGGGGAGCAGGTTTGAGGTCAGCTTCCTTCATGAGCTGATCAGGCATGCGTCTATTAGAGTGACTGTTCCTGAGGAAATCTTCTGTCCTAAAGCTAAATCCAACTAGATTCCAGAGCACACTTTCCTCCGTCTCTGTCTCTCACACACTGCTTTATAGCCTGAGGGACACTAGCGGCATCTGGCATGAGCTAACATGGAGCAAGCAAGAGTCAATCCACTTGTAGATGACCCATATCAAGTGCGGCACATATCAGATTGCTGGAGAAGCTTTTTATTTGGCCCGTTTGTGAAGCGCGATCTGCTCCAAACATGGATCGGGTGCATGTTACTAGATGATTGCAAACTCTCTTTGTTCATTGAGATCTCATTTGTCAAGGCAGAGAGCCGAGAGGGTATTAGTTAGTTAGCAAATATTGACACGCCACTTTGGTCGGGTAACTATCAACTGAAATCAGCAAATCAATGCTCCTAATAGCTGCTCATTACGAACTTGATGCATTTTCAGTGTTCGCATCAGCTTTGCAAGTCAGTGCAGGCAAGAACTATTACTTGACCAGCGGCCCGATGCGTTTTTTAAAGAAGCCTTCTCTAGCGTTGCATGTGGAAATCTTTCAGTCTTTTAGGTGGCCGTTTCGCTTGAATGAGACGATGCTTAAATGTCTAGAGTGTGTCTGACTGAAATTAATGGCAGTTTTTGCTGTCAGACGTGTAATTAAGTTAACGCAGTGACCTTTCATCCTGGTTTCTTTTGTGACACGCGTGCTTGTGTGATGGAAATCACAAAGACTCGAGCGAAAGCCCATTTTCTCTACACGTCGGCTGTAGCACTCGCACAAAGTCGGGAGAGGACCTTTATTTAGACACCAGATCTTCCTAGATAAATAAAGACAGTGTTAATGGAAGAGGGCCGAGTCGGATGCGTGTCAGGGGTTTGCCCAGATAAATCATTAGATGGAAGGTTATTGGAAATGCAGGGAGATAAAAGACTGAAGAAGCCAGTAATTGCCTTAAAGATCAGACTACAAAGCATTAGCCCGGCTTTTACAAGGCCAGTCGGCAACAAAAGAGTCGTAATTTATGAGCTCAGCGTAAAAGAATAGCATAATTGCATTAAAAATTAATGCTAATGAGGTCTAAAATGGGGAAGGTGGTTATTATGAAAGTTTGTATTCATCTTCTTTGGCCTGAATGATGGCTAGTGGCTTGATTAATGGCTTAATTTCTATCAATTAGCCGTGCCAGAAATAAATAAATAAATCTATCCACAGAGCCGGGGCTAAATTGAGGATTGAATTACATATCGTAGCCCGATGCGGAGATGGAGGCCGGATTCCCAATGGTTTACTGTAGAGGGAATGTGCTTGTGTGCTTAACAATTAGTTCAACTTTTTGCGCACAAATATGTTGATGCATGTATTTCATGTAATCCACAGTATGTGGATAAATATCAGTGGTTTTCAACCAGTAGGGGGCCTCAAGTCGACTTGCAATAATTAAAAATCATACAAAACAAGGATTACAATAAGCTAGAACAACTAAAAACAAGAAATCTGTTATGGTAAACACAGCTGTGCCAGTGCATGTGAGAGGTCTGCAAGTTTTTCCATGTATTGTAGTGTTTTCTTTTTTTTTCTTCTCACACTCGTCTCATTCTCAATCAGTGCAGTGCCATCATTAGGTCTTGTTTGGCTTGCTCATGACATTCAAAAGCACCTTTGAATCCGCGTCGTTTGAGACCGACCACCTGATGATGGGCAGCTACTGCTTTAATTATTCCATCAGTGATGAGAGCCATTGTCATTTAGCTCATGGAAGTAAGGCATTCAATTATGGGAATTGATCAGGCACTGTGAGTTTAGCGTTCACGTTCCTCTGGTATCCTTGAACGTGGTGCTGCCGCTTTCCTGCAGTGCCTTGAGTTGTTGAACATCGCCCTCTTGTGATTCTCTGTTGCAACATGTACCACGCACAGTCCTGCCTGCTGGAGAGGATCTTTCCTTGGATTTGAACACACTTGTAAGTAGAGAAGCAGCTATTAAGAGCGTTTCATGACGCTGGACTTCTCGTGTCTGTTGTTCTTTTTCACAAATGTTAATATCTTGGTTTCTTCACAAATTTATTCACATCTAAATATGCATTCATTCATGTTTAATAAAAGCAGAGTCCGTTTAGTCCTTTAGGATGGCAGGGAAAGTCAACACTTCACATGAGCAGAATCCATCATATCTATCTCTGTCTCTGTCTGTGGAGAGGACTGCTATAAGGCTTGTGTAATGCGGCGACAATGGACTCTAAATTAATTTTGTGGATAATGTGTCAATATTAAATGTCAACTTTGACCTGGCCTTGTGCTGATCGTGTCTGGCAGAGATGTCTCTCCGACAGCGCTATCGATTTTCTGCTATCTGCTCGGCACGGGCCCCTCTCTCAAAGTCCATTATTTTTGATTTTCCTATGAAATACATATCTTTCCTCACTGACATCTGACAAACAGCATATGGAAGTCATTTTATCTACCAATAATGTGTTTGTCAAAAAGTATGAGGCATTAATGGAATTCCGGGCCAAGGATAGGTTGTCACTGCTGTATCTGGGTGGGCTTGTGTGTTTGTGTCTGTGTATCAGTCATTAAGATGTTCGGTACACACACACACACACACAGGAGGAGTAATAAGTGTGTGATTGAGAGCCAGTGGACTGCTGTCATCTTAAGGACGGTCTGTAGGCTCCTAGAGGTTATTGCGCCTCCGTTTTGCCTCATGCTCAAGTATGTGTATTTTTGAGAAGGCAAACTGTTGTCACTATGTATGGACACATGCCTGAAATTGTTCGGGCTTATTTTATTGCAAGTTTGTTTCTCAGAGCAGGTGTGTTGTGACATCAGCAGTTAGCACTGACACGCGTTTGTGTTTTTATGGTGTGTGTGTGTGTGTGTGTACCTGTTTTTCTATTCTGGTGGGGACTTAAACCTGAATACACACAGACTCATGGGGACTGGTCTCACAGAGGGGACCTAAATTGAGGTCCCCACGGGTAAACAAACTAATAAATCAAACAGAATGAAGTTTTTTGAAAATCTAAAAATGCAGAAAGTTTCCTGTGAGGGGTAGGTTTAGGGGTAGGGTTGGTGTCGGGCAATAGAAAATACAGTCTGTACAGTAGAAAAACCATTACGCCTATGGAGAGTCCCCACAAGGATAGCTGACCAGACTCTGTGTGTGTCTGTGTGCGTGCGCGCGTGCGCACACAGTGTCAAATCAATGTCTATATGTATGTTACTTGAATGAAGCTAGATATTCATTAGAATGAGTGTTTTGCTTTTCTTTGTAGAAATTGTCAACTGTTTGCCAGGAAAGAATGACAGTGCTACAGCGTTTAAGTTATGTTTATAAGCCTTATAAGACAAACACTAAAAGCTGTGTGTGTGTGTGTGTGTGTGTGTGTGTGTGTGTGAGAGAGAGAGAGAGAAAGATTGAGCGAGTATTTCTGCTAACAGAGAGAAAACCAGAGCAAATATTCATTTATTCATTAAACGAGCAGAGCAAGAAGATGTGTTGTGACAGTTGCTCCCTGGCAGTTAATGGATTAAATTAATTCCTCTCATTAGCGCAGGGATCTGTGTGTGTGTGTGTGTGTGTGTGTGTGTGTGTGTGTGTGTGTGTGAGAGAGAGAGAGAGAGAGAGAGAGAGCATGCTTCCTACCTAATAGTGTTTGTTTCTGAGCATTTTCATGCATATGTGTGGAGAGAGATTGAATTGTGGGTGAATTTGAGTATCAGTAATACATTGTGTTTTATGTTTAAGGATGTTTTAAATTAGCAGGATCACACAAACTGTTCTGAATAACAGCACAGCTGTGGCTGTAGGTAATCACAGCTTATAGTTCAGTAAACAAGAAGTTAATGTGGAGTAAGTTAAATATTAGACACAATATAGCCAGTTGCTCTATTTATTTATGGAAGTAGTACCAAACAATATCACATTAGGTCTTTATTTTCCTGAATTAATGTGTGAGAGAAGTATGCATATGAAATAATAGAAGATCCGTTTACCCTGAAGAACCTTAGAATTGATTATTTTTTTCTTGAAATTCTGTCTCTCCTGATAATTGTGTAGGCATTGCATCGCCAACATACAGATATTCTGTTTAAACCACTGATCTCTATATATGACTGGATTATGGAATTCTAAACAGATTTTTTTCTTTTTCTTTTTTTCTCGATAGTCCACTTTAGACATTCTTCTATCTGCAAGTAACTCTCATTAGACTATTTGTAGACTGTTAGTAGAATAAGTTGATGTACTTGCAAAGTTACGTACAGTCAGTAGAATGTGGAATATCAAAATAAAACGTTACCTTCTAAACTATCAGCAATCGTTGAAGTCACAGTATGTGTTAGTGTCCATATTAATATGCTCAACCACCAGAGGGCATCAGAGATGGACAGCCGATAGCTTGACTAAAAATGATGTGTATCAGTCCAACCCAAAATCATTAGCATATGTATCTCCTGATATGATTATTAGGAGAAACTGAATGCAATATACAGCAGATACCGGAATAAGAGCCTGCTACTATATTGCATTCAAATTTGAGGTTGTGTACAATGCATCATTTTACTCAGAACTATGCCATAAATACTTGGAGAGACATGGATCACATCTTCAAGCCAAAACACAAAAAAAATAATAGTAACATCACAACATAATTGCATAAACCACAATGAATACACCATTGAATTTGTGCATAACTTCAAAATGTTAGAAAACATAAATCTGTCTCCAGAATAAATCAGCTGATCTGATGTTCACTTCAATACTGTGATGAACATCGCTGGCTTTCTCTTTCAGTAAGCAGGAAAAATTATAAAAAAAATAATAAATAAATAATCATTTGCATGCTTAGCAAGTTTGGAAATGTATAGAGAGACTTCGATTTAAAAGCTGTGTTAGGTTGGTTAATGTTTACTCGGGTGATTTCTGAAGACTGTTAATAACGTGTGGGAGTCACCAAGAAATCTAAATGGACAGTTTTTTTTTTTTAATAGAATATTGCATTGTAAGCCAATCAATTCCCATTGGACCAAATTAAATCTTTTCCTCATTTAAGAAGCTGTTTCACTCTGATATACATCACAATTGGGACGTAAACAGGATCACAACCTCCGTTTCATGCAGACTATAATTATCGATCCACATATCTATATCAAACTAAAGATCATCTTCTGAGACCAGCATTTCTGACTGTTAAAGGGATAGTTCACCCAAATGTTTATCTGCTTACCCCCAGGGCATCCAAGATGTATGTGACTTTGTTTCTTCAGTAGAACACAAACGGAGATTTTTAACACAAACCGTTGCAGTCTGTCAGTCTTATAATGGAAGTGGATGGGAATCACGGCTTTGAGAGTAAAAAAAAACATACACAAACAAAACCAAATTAAACCCTGCGGCTCGTGACGATACATTGATGTGTAAAGACACGAAACGATCGGTCTGTGCAAGAAACTGAACAGTATTTATATCATTTTTTTACCTCTGATGCACTGCAATGTCTAAATGTCGTTTCCTGAGCGCGTCCTGAGTGCGTTCACAACATCCGGCGCGTGACGCGTCTTCTTCTTCTTCTTGCTTTACGGCAGATAAAAATGTGTCTTCATCAAAGTGAAAGTGACTTATAAGTGCATTACCGCCACCTATCTCTCAAATGGACCATTGACACTATCTACAATCTCAATTAGGAGTGCCAATAGTCCATTTGAGAGATAGGTGGCGGTAATGCACTTATAAGTTTTTGGGTGAACTATCCCTTTAAGTCCTACTTCCACCGAACTACTTCAAACTACAGAGGACACTTAACACAACATAGGCTTCATCAAACCAGTCATTTTTTTCTTGACAAGATTATTTTCTTTTTTTTTTCCTGCTACTGTGTACTGTGTGTTCTTGCTTGTTTGGACAGTATGCTGTTGTTTTGCTGGAGACATACTGACATAGACAGGGAATGGGATCGGGACACAACCGGCATCCCATGAGCACAGCTGCTTCAATGTGTCATGTGCACTACAGACTCAACACTGTCCAGTAGATTGATGCTGTTATTCGCTAAGAGATGAATCCATCAGAATGATGTTTTTTTCTGTTTCTGTGGTTTGTGCCCGTCTGACCTGCCCCGCTGACCTCTCGCCTGTCCACTCACCGCTCTGTTTTTTGTTCCTCTAGAGGAAATGTCTCTCGCCGAGCAGGTGAAGAGGATAAAGGATATCGAGGCCATTGAGAGCGACTCCTTTGTTCCTCAGGCTTTCAAATCATCTCGGGATGCCACCAAGGTACATCTCTGGCTCTCTCCTTCTCTCTATTCTCTTTGCCTTCCTTCTCATATATAGATATATTCTTTTATTTGATTTCTTTTCGCCGGATTACTCTCCGTTTGTCTGCAAATTAAATGATTGCCATTAAATTCCGTTTGGTCTGTGGCACCTGTCCACTTGTGCTCGGGCCCTTGAAAAGCGTCTGCCCGTCGGTGGGCTGTGAGCATTACTGAATCCGGTCCACCGCTCAAATCAGATTACTAACAAATGCGCACAGATCTCTGTGGTCTGAGACAAAAGGTGACAGCTGAAATGAGTCTGTACTGATGCTAGACCAGCACTTAACATCACTCTGAATGATGTACGAACAGCAATAAAAGCATACATGGAGGACATTCTTTGGGCAAACACAAATACATACATTCACGCACATTTGATTTTTCAATCATTTCCGTTCCATGTAGCTCAGATAAAACCTCACTGAACAGAGTATGGCCTTGATGTTAAACACAGGAGTCTGCTTAGCTCGGATACAGATGTTATAAAGGACACGAGTGAGCACTGTTATGATTATACTGCCATCAGTTGTTTGTGTATAGAACTGCTCCCAACATCTCTCGCATTGAACTCACCTGCAGATAAGTGTTTGCTCAACTTTACTATGGTTCAAGAATTAGTCATTATCAGATGCAAACCTTCCACCTTTAAACTACACCCACTAATTCCAGATAAATGGGTCAAGCAAATTTAACTTGATCTCTTGAGATAAAATAGTTCACTGAACTCCAGTCAAAAAAGAGCCTTATTCAAATCTGAAGCAAGTAGGCCGTAAGGTGAAGCCGTTTTTCGTTTAATCCCGTTCCCATATATGGGGCACTAAATTCTTCTCATTCCAATAAAAATATCTATTGGTTTTGTTTAATCAATGGCATAGTTTACCCATAAATGAAAATTCACGTCGCTCCAAACCTGTATGCGTTTCTCTCTTCTGCGGAACCCATCAGAAGATATTTTGAAGAATGGTGGTAAGCAAACGGTTACGGTTTCTCTAAATATCTTCTTTTATGTTCCGCAGTAGAAAGGAAAGTTGTACATATTTTGAACAACATGACAGAGTTTTCTTTTTTGGCTGAACTATCCCTTTAATTCTAACCCAGTCCTGGAAGGTTAATGAAGGTTAACCTCAAACAAGCTCATCACGGTGTTCAGAATTATTTGCAAATTACCAGTGGGTTTAATTATGGTTGAAACTTAAGGGGTCTAAATTATGACTATTTCTGGCACCAAAGAAGAGTGGATCTCAGGGGAATAAGATACGATAGTGAAGAAGTTAAGGAATGAGACATTTCTCTTTAATTAAACAACTTATCATGCAAAGTGGGAGTGGGTTTGAATATTATGAATAAGAGAAATGTCTGGAATGATGGAAAGATGAGTGATCAGTGTGATTTCTTAAGGTTTTTGTAAATACCATAACACTTTGTGTAGGTGACTGAAGCTTCAGAGATCAAGAACGAGGCAGACTATAAAAGAGGAAGTCACCCTTTTGCCCAGCTCCATCATGTACACTGACAGCAACACCCTGGCTCACCCTAACGTAAGACTGTTGATCTACTTCAATGTATTTTACAGACATATTTGTACCCAGACGTGAGCTATATCTGACAAAACCTTCCAAAACCTTGTTTTGGGAACATCTCCATTTGTAAAAACACTGTAAAAATGAAATATATTTAATTGTAAAAATGCTGAACATGTTCTGTTAGGGTTAGATTACAGTATTTATAATTAGCTGTAAATGAAACAATAGAAGTCTATTGAATTTCCCCAGTTAGATAACAAAATAAAAAAGAGTGTGTGTGTGTACCTGATATTCCCGACGTTATGAGGACCAAATGACCCAACAAGGATAGTAATACCAGTAAAATTCCTCATGAGGAAAACAGCTTACAAATCATACAGAGTGAAGTTTTTTGAAAATCTAAAAATGTAGGAAGTTTCCTGTGAGGGGTAGGTTTAGGGTAAGGGGATAGAAAATACAGTTTGTTCAGTAGAAAAGCCATTACGCCTATGGAATGAACCCATAAAACATGGAAACCCAACGTGTTTGTGTGTGATCCAGGGGTTCCCTATGTTTCCCTACTTTCAGATAGTAAAACCTGAACTTTTTGACATTGTGGGGACAAAGTTTCAGTCCCCACAAAGAAAGCAGGTTGTAAATCATACTAAATTTTTTATTTCTATTATTTCTATTTCTATTCTATTTTTAATATGAATTTTTATAAATTCATTTATTTATTGATTGATTGATTGAAAATTATGTTTTTTTTTTCACTTTTTACGGATGTTTATGGTTAGGGAATAGAATATAAAGGTTGTACAGTCTAAAAATGTCTGTGTAGAGTCCTCATAAAACACAAAAACCCAAGGTGTGTGTGTGTGTGTGCGTGCGTGCGTGCGTCTGTGTACCTACTTAACCATATTTTGGGGACAAATTTGTACCCAAAAGTGAGCAAAATCGCCAAAAACCTCGATTTGGGGACGTCCTCATTTGTAAAACTGGTATAAAAATAAAGTAAACAAAGTTTTTTTGAAATTGTAAAAATGCAGAAAGTATTCTGGGGTAGGGGTGGGTTTAGGCTAAAACGTGTATAACTATCTGTATATAAAAACAATAGAAGTCTATGTATAATGTGCCCATTTAGATAACTAAGTAAACGTGTGCGTGTGTGTGTGTGTGTGTGTGTGTGTGTTAAAATCAGAAGGTAATCTCTCTGCCTCATGAACCTCTCTGATTCTTTCAAAGAAGAAAAATATATATATTATTCACAACATACATTAAATAAGACTTTGGTGTCGCAGGCCCCAGCATCCGAAGTTACACATAAGCTTCCCAAAAAGCCTCCGATCAATAATTCTCCTCTCCCAAGACATATTTCCCCCCACCCTTGTAGAAATTGCCTATTTCTGAAGCTGCGCTTCTTGACAAACCACTCAGGGCCCTTCTTATGCACCCTCAGTAATATTGGCAGACAGAATTTCCTATGAAAGCGCGCTCCATCTCTCGGCAAACTGGGTTACGTGTGACTGATGCAGATGAGCTCGACAGGCTGATCTATTGCTGCAATATGCCCAAGGCGAGAGAGCCCTGATCACCAGTAATGATTCAATCATTTAGCCACCACCACTTACTGTATCTACTGTAATTTCAAACTCATTAGCCGCACTTCTCTAGGTGCGTTAAGAGGAGGAGGAGGTTCGTTGTTGTGTTGCGGAATCGCCTACAAAAAGAAAAGGCAAGGGGAAGCGGGCGACATACACCCTCAGTCTATTAGCGTTACATGTGCACATGTTTCCCAGACAAACAGAGCCCAAACGAATGCTACAGGCGGACCCTAACCTGATGTAAATGACACGCTTATAATGCGCACGCGGCGGGATGGAAGCGATCAGTCTTTCCAAAGCCTAGATTTGATTTGGTGCCTCTCGTGTTTTTTGGATGAAGGAAATGAGTGATGAGTGTTGGAGAAGAATCCGGAACTTCCAAACTTAAGGAACTCATAAGCACAACTAATGTGGGAATCACTCAAATTCTCCCTTTACGCTGACACCCGAATCAAGCGCGCGTATTACCCTGTCTGATGTGTTTATGATGCAATACACTTTACACTTGCTCCAAATCTAATCGCAGCTGTGATTGTCCTATATTAAGCCAACCCAGACAATTAGAGTGCAGGCTTGGAATCCATTAGAAACCAATAGGAAAGCTTTGTTTCAAAAGGGTTACTTACGTTTCAGATCTATAGCATCAGGCCGTTAGTAGACCTCGGCCAAATCCGGGCTACTTCGTGCCTCTGAGTGGAGTAAACAACGAGGGAAATTGAAATGGCGCACATGCAGACAGTAGCAGACAGTCACAGATTTCCCGCTGTGGGCGCAGATTATCTGATCTCAATAAGATCTCGCTTCTCTCTGTAGGAGGACTCTGTAACGTTCACTTGTACTGCACAGAAAGGGATCACGGTGTTTACTGTAATAATATCCAATGCATTATGCATTTCTAATCCAATATACTGGTTTTTCAGTTCTTAAAAAAACACATCCTCAGTATACTTCAATCATTGCATTTGTCTTCAGCATATTCTCTTAAATAACTAAGAATCATAGCAAAATAAATTGAACTGAACTGATTCAGATTTCATCATTTAGTAAAGAAAGAAAAATCATTTGATCAAGTGGTTTTAGAGCAAATATGTATCATCCCATCTAATCATAATCAGTGTGTGTGTGTGAGTGAGTGTGAGTGTGAGTGTGTGTGTGTGTGTGTGTGTGTGTCTTTCACGCAGGGAGTGTGATGCGTCAGTGCAGCAGTGTTGGAGTAGTAGTGCTTGTAGCTAGCAGCATGCATGATCACTTTCTGCTTTCAGCTGCTGCCACCGGATAGCCCTTTGTTTTTCAGGGGTGTGGAGTTGTAAGAGGAGCCGAGTGTGTAAGTCTCCTCAGCCGGTACATAGTCTCTCCACTGCCAAGATCTCGTACACGCCTCCTCGTGGCACACATGGTAACTGGTCCCTTGCGGTTCCAGGCTAAGTTGTACGGGATCTCGGAGCAGCAGTGGGCCCCAGAGACGTGGCATGCAGGCCCATCGATCAGTGGAAATGCCCTGATGCCCGTCAACCACTGTCCCAGCTATGGGTAAATAGCCCCAGCTATGGGTAAATAGTAAAGACCTCAACGACGGCGCAGGCGGAAGATGGTGGTGTGTGTACCATTACAACGGCTGGGAAGGCGGAAGAAGGCAATCGTGTGTGAACCATTACAACGGCTGGGAAGGCGGAAGTAGGCAACCCCACAGCCATGTGGGTTAACTCGGGAGGGTACCGTGGCTAGGGGAACAACCCCTGAAGACAAACCTGCACCTGGGGGCAGGCATAGGCAGAGTCCAACTGACCGGACTACCGGCAGCCCCCTGCAACTTCCTGCCAGTCGAAGGTCGTCATGGGTTCTCTCATGCCAGTGAGGTCTGCGCACCCACACTCCCACCTTAATCTATACCTATGCGCAAGTTTCTTGCTCCCATCCCCTCCCCTCCTCTCCCTTAAAAAAATTAAAAGTCCTGTGGCGATGTGGAATGGTGGTGGGCACAGGCCAAGGATGTGGCTAGGAGTGTCTAGCCAAACCATGCACACAGGCGGCAATGGAGTGATGGTCGTTAGGACTGCGGGATGGAGCAGCACGTCTTTTCGGCAGCTTCCACTGCGACTGAGCAGCCCCACACTGCTCACCCTGTGATGGGGAAGGACCTGGAAAAAGTGGTCAAAAAATTGTCTGCTCCCCAAACTCCGGACGGTAAGCCGCAACCGTCGGAGCATCCCCCCTTGCATTCGAAAAATTTAAGTGAAAAATAAGCTAAGCATTGCTTCGTGGAACGTTCGCACATTGCTGGACCTGGCTGTAACTCCTGACAGGCCCCACCGCAGGACAGCCCTTTGGGTTACAAGTCCGACTCTCTAACCATTACGCCAAGACTTCCCCTTATGAGAGGAGCTGAGTGCTGGACTGACCACTTCATGGTCAGATCCAGTCTACTCATGAGCATTCAACCCCATAGCCCAAGGACAGCCTCATACAAGAAACTCAACTGCACAGCGCTGAACAACCACACCACCAAAGACAACCTCCGACGGCTCCTTGCTGAAAACCTCAGCAAGATCCCAGAAGAATCAGCAGACTGGCCAGCTTTACGCCAGGCTATTTATAATGCAGCCTTAGAGGCGCTCGGCCAATTAAGGAAACATCACCAGGACTGGTTCGACTGTAACTCAGCCGAGATACAGTCACTCCTAAAAACCAAGCATGAAGCCCACAAAGCTCTCTTGTCCTGCCCTGGATCTCCCACCCTTATAACCTCCTTCACTGCTGCAAGAGCAGAAACCCAGCGAGCCCTCCGGACTATGGAGAACACCTGGTGGGTGAAAAAGGCGCAAGAAATTCAGAACCTGGCAGACTGCAATAACACTCAAGGCTTTTACGATGCCTTAAAAGCACTGTATGGCCCCAGGAAACGGGCGATCGCTCCAGTTCGATCAGCTGATGGGTCCACACTTTTTAAGGACCGCCACGAGATTCTTGCACGTTGGGCAAATTATTTTGAGAGTCTCTTCAACCACACCAACCCTGCTGATCCACATATCCTGGATAATCTGCCAGACCTGCCAATCCGCTGCCTACAGAAAATCCTCAATTTGTCCTGGGAAGCTCGAATTCCCCACACAGTCATCCTCAGCAACACTGACTCAATCTGCATGGAAGCAGCAGTGGCCCAAAAACATCTGCGTTGGCTAGGGCACACCATATGCATGCCTGAACACCGCCTGCCCCGCCAAGTCCTCTACAGTCATTTAATGGGCGCAAAGCGCTCCGCTGGAGGGCAAAAACGGCGTTTTAAGGACTACACCAGGGACCTCCTAAAGCGAGCGAACATTCCCCTCACGCAGCTCGAATCTCTGGCACTTGACAGGTCAGCCTGGCAGGTCACCTGTGCCACTGCAGTCTCTCAAATACATCAAACCAACCAAGACCGACGATCCGAGAGACGCACCAAGAGACACCAGAGGGCGGCTGGTACCCCCCTGGTATCTGGTTTCCCTTGCTCCATCTGCGGAAGAGTGTGCGGCTCAAGGATCGGACTCGACGCCCACGAGAAGTGGCACCAGCGGCAACATCGCTGAACCACCCCCCCTCCCACTCCCATCTCTGGAGCAAGCGTCATCATCGAACACAATGGACAGCTAAGAGGTGTGTGTGAGTGTGAGTGTGAGTGTGTGTGTGTGTGTGAGCAAAACTAACAGACATGTATTTCCTGTATTCACATCAAAATCATCCATTGTACACCCATGAAAGAATATTAGGGAATAAAAAACAGCAACACTTTATCTTAAGGAACACATATTCACTATTAACTAGTTGCTTATTAGCAAGCATTTTACTAGCATAATGACTGTTTATCAGTACCTATAAAGCAAATATTAATGCCTTATTCTGCCTGACCATAGTTTAGATCACTAACTACTAGAACAACTACCACAATTACTATCAATAAGCAGCAAATTAGGAGTTTATTGAGGGAACATCCATTTGTTTTAGAATATAGTCTCACCAGTAATAATCTTTTCTTTCTTTTTTTTTTAAAATCAGTCACACTTTAGTTTGGGGGCCAATTCTCATTATTAACTCTTGACGTTTGCCTCAATTTAACTCCTAATTTGCTGCGTATTAATAGTTATTAATAGGTAGTTGTTAAATTTAGGTATGGTGTGGATTAAGGAATCTAAAATATGGTCATGCAGAATAAGACATTAATATGTGCTTTATTAGCACTATTAAACAGCCAATATGCATGCTAATAAGCAACTAGTTAATGGTGAGAACTGATCCTCAAACTAAATTGTTACTGAAAAATTGTACATAATATTTTTAAATTGATGTGAATTGGTTGTCAATTGTTGTTGTTTTTGTTTTTTGACTCCTTGTGCAAACAAAAATATCACTGGATTATTACAATTAATGGCAAAATTAATGTTTGGAAATATAAACTGATATTTACTACTGACACACTACAGCAAAAGATAGAAATAATGGACTTAAAACCATTTTTTTGTTGGTGAAAATACTAGTGGCCTAAGACTTCTGCACAGTGGTGTGTATATATAGAATCTAGTCATGCAGAATAAGGCATTAGTGTGTGTTTTATAAGCACCAGTAAACAGTCAATATATTAGTAATGTGCATGCTAATAAATATAGTTAATAGTGGATATTTTTCCTAATTGAAATTGTTAAAAAAAACTACAATATATTAAAACAAAATTTTCATTCCTCTGACAAAAGAAACTCTGAGAAAAAAAAGAAAGCGTTTTCATTCTCTCACCTCTCTGCGGATGATTCAGAGTTTGGCACAGTGAGTTTCGGCTGTTACTGTAGTGATGCTCTATGATGGACACAGAAGTAAAGTTCTTTGGAAGTTCATTGTAATTTAACAGTCTGAATGAATTGAAGTTAACCGGCTCTCTCCCTCTCCTGCAGCTCTTCGTGGATAAAGAGGAGGCAGAGAGCGTGTGGTTGAACAGACTGATCTCTCTGCGTCAGGAGAGGCTCATGGGGAGTCCAGTGTCCTGACCAGATCCAGCTTCCTCAGACCGCCAAACCCGTGTGGATGTGGATTTACTGAGTTTAGCCTCTAATTCCAGCAGCTCTCAAAAGGAGCCAGTGCTCCACCTGCTGGTTTCTATGAGAAATCTGATCCAGAATTAAATTTCAGCATGCGATTATTCTGAATCTTTGATTGTTTATTTTACTTCATACTAACTGATAATGGTAGCATTAAGGTTTTAGAAGTAATTAGCTAAATTTGTCCTTTTTTTCAAGCTTGAGTAGACATCCTTCTCATCCACATGAATGATAACTGTATTTAGTGTGTGTTGGGTTTTGTTGTTGTTGTTTCCTTTTTCAAAATAAATGATCGATGATCAAACTTAGTAGTCATAAAGTTTTTATAGTAAAGAATGGTTACGCGAAAATCTTTTGAGGAATCACTGTACAGTTTCTGTCATTTTTAATGTCTACAGTGTTTTTATAGTCCGTCTTTAGTAAGTGAGGTTGAGGAAGGTGAAGTGAGATGAACATTTCCTTGTCAGAGAGCCGAGAAAAGACAGCCATGAACTCATTACATGTTTTGGGGGGGTTTCATCACACACAGCCTTCTTTATTAGTAATCAAGTCTACAGCAGACTACAAACAGATTTATTTTACCTCTCTTAATAAGGATATTCAGGGCCATTTCTATATACATACAATTCATATAATACAGTTGAGATGATTGCAGTTGCATTTGATTAGGATAACGATGCATTGCAAAAAATGCTTTTCTTACTTAGAGTTTTTGTCTTGTTTCTAGTCCAAATATCTAAACATTAAATTAAATCAAGAAGCATTTTCTAGACAAGTCAACATTATTGTCTTGTTTTCAGAAAAAATAAGTCAAAATTAAGTGAGTTTTTCCTTAAAACAAGCTAAATAATCTGCCAATGGGGTAAGCAAAATAATCTTGTTTTTCGGTTTGAAATAAGATTATTTTGCTTACCTCTGTGTGGTAAAATATATATATATATATATATATATATCTGGCTTGATTTTCTAACGAAACTGGACTCAGGAACTGAACACCATGCAATAAAACAATAAATCTACAAAATTGGAGAAGAGATCACGAAGCAAGGGCACAGAAGTCTGCTCTCCCATCCTAAGCCTTCCTCTCCCCTTTCCCTTTCCTTCTCCACCAGCTTCAGGTCACTCCAAGTCCACTCAGAATGGCAAAAGTACACTGAGACTGCGTATTTACCACATATAGTGTGTCTTGTTTTTCCTTTTCATATTTAGTATCGTTTCAAACATCTCAGTGCAATTGGTAAAATGGTCTCAGCTTCACAGCAGTTATGTATAGTATAATAAAAGTTCAAAATTGTCTCCCTCTGGGTCTCTGGAAAGAACAACTTTCTTCCTCCACTTAAGGTTTGACCCCTTGGGTCACAGGATCCTGTCCAACCAAAATTTTACCAAATGTTTTACAACTTAGATTTGAAGATTTCGTTGTTCTGGTCTGGGTATTTAAGGGAAACTGGTAAAATAGTAATTGGGAATCTGTAAGCAGAAAAGCCAGCACAGTGTTGTGTGAGTCTCTGGTTTTCTGCATTCAGAACTCTCACATGCTGCTGTGTGTCTCTCTGCTGTCAGGTGTGCATCTTTCACTCTCAGATTTATCTTTGAGCAATTGATGTTATGTATTTATCATTTCTGAATTGGCTTCTCGTTGTTTAATTATATACATTAGTGGAGTCTGAGCTTACTGCAAATCTGTGTCCAGGATAGGTCAAACTTCCTGATTTCTGTTTATCGCTGACTTAGCAAGTTGTATGAGCGTGACTAAGTAAACTGAACTTTTGTTATGAGGAAGCATGAGGTGGCCAAACAAACAAAAGGTACTGGTTAGCCCTGCAACCTCTGACTATGATCAGACTGGCGAGTTTATGAGTGTGAGATTCCTGACCGGCTGGCGTGAGACATTGTGCGACATCGGCTCCTTAATGAACGAATAATTGAAGAGTAAGGGAATACTAGAATATTTAAATATCCAAATTAGAAACAGAACTAAATTGATAAATATCTTAAGCCTGGGACACACTGCACGATTTTAGCAATCCTATAAGATCATTGCCAATCACACACGACATGGATCTGATAAATTTGGGTACGACGTATGCAGACTGTATGATGGACACCTATTGATTCGTAGGCTACGACGCACGTTACTATAGAAGAATAAAACGTCATTAGCATGCGCTAGTGGTAAACAAAAAGAGCATGATGAATCACACTTTGGCAGCTGTAGTTTTTATGTGTGCTGAAAAAAAGTGGAAGCAGCGAAAGTGGAAGGGATGAGAGCTTGAGGTAAGCAGTTTTATGTTTTAGCGCCGTGACACGTTTATTTCATGTCACATTGTTATTGGCTGGTCAGTAAACGTGGGTCATAGCAGCAAACACACTGCGATGATCATGCTGAATTTCTGACACTGTCAGAAAATTATCGTAGGCTATCTCTGGTTGCAAGACCGTGACATCGGCTGTCTTTAAACCTCTCTCACTGTACGACATAGGACCACCGTTTAGGAGCCACGATCACAAAAAAATTGCCACGATTGATTCACAATGCCAATCTCTGGTCTGGGACAGCTGAAAATCATGCATTGTGTCTCAGGTTTTAGTCTTTTAGTCAGATTAAACTTGGCACTAGAATCAAATTGAAACTAGCAAATGAAGTGATCTTAAGTAGTAAAAGAAGTAACAGACCTACACACAGTGTACCTTTGACCATGCCATTGGATTCCATCGTTGGATCAATGGGTGGTCTTTACAATGGGGTAAGATATTTTTGTACCTGTTTGTTAATGAGGGATTTCCATTAATTAGATGTACATTTAAGAAATTTTCACTTTTTGTTTAAGCCTATTGGCATATTGTTTGAAATCATTCAGTTTCATAGTGCTGCTATTATGACAAATCTTCAAATTAAAAAAAGAGTCCTAAAATTCACAATATTGGGGCAAAAATGAGAGCCTATTAACATATTATATTTATGTTCCCTTTCTGTCTGTCACATTCAATGTTATGCTGAATGGCATTGGGGTCTCACTTGGGAAACCCAATCACCTCTGAGTAATACAAAAATGGCCAAAGAGAGTTGGCGAGTGGCATGCTCCACTCATTCAGATTTTTGCTTCGGAGCCAACTGATGGCATAAAAGCAGTCACTCCTCCATTGCCTCTGTTTGTACGAAAGAAAGGCAAGGAGCTCTCTTGGCTGGATTTTGACTGCGCATTCAGCGGTGCTTTGCCAGTGTGTTGGCACAGTTAAGTGCAGCATCTCACCCCTGGGTGCTTCGGTTAAAAAAGCAGTTTCTCTAAAAGAGCAACACAAACGAAGATGTCTCTTTGTCTGTGCGTTTCTGGATGCCTTTCACTGCTCGACACTATCTTCAACAACAGGGGTGCCAAGGGTTACTATGAGATTCCCCAGGCAGAGGGTGCAAATGCAGTGCAAAACGCCGCCATCTGGAGAAATTATCCACGTCTCCTGTCCAAGGCCTGTAAGCTGACTGCAGCCCTGGCATGCTAAAGCTTACAGTTGCCGCTGCACAGGCCGCCTCCACCCTGCATGTGATGGCTATCCTGCAGGTTCATCAGACCAGAGCACTGAAAAAAACAGGGGTAGTTCTGAGCGGGAGCTGATGCAGGAACTGCGCACAGCAACCTACTTCATCCTCTGGGTGACCAAGGTCTCGGCACGGCCCCTCAGCAAGACGATGTCCACCTTGTTGGTCCAGGAGTGTCATTTCTGGCTGAACCTTGTGAAGATGTAGGATGCAGACAAAGTACACTTTCTCGACACTTTCCCATCAAGCACATCTTGCCCTGGTGAGATACGACTGCCAGGCAATAACACCCCTGTCCTGCGGGCGGAGATTGCTGTCCTGTTGGCAAAGGATGCATTAGAGCCTGTCCCTCCAGCTAAGATGAAGCAGGGATTCTACAGTCCTTACTTCATCGTACCGAAGAAAGGAAGGGGATTATCTTGGATCTGTGAGTCTTGAACCGGGATCCTGTTGAAGATCCTGACACAGAAAAGCATTCTGACATGCGTCTGCCCCAAGATTGGTTCGCAGTAATCGACCTGAAGGTTGCGTACTTCCATGTCTCGATTTTTCTTCGACACTGGCCTTCTTATATTTCTGATATAAGAAAGCATATGAATGGCAGCTATGTCCTTCTCCATGGTAAGTAATGTCCATTCTGTCCCAAAGGACTATGGGGGTTACATGGGTAGGTTACGATCTTGTGCATGCATTTGTCACTGGCATGCTGTTGCTTGCTAACATCTGCATTGCCGATCTACGTAACACAGTTCAGCAGTTACCATAGGGAATGTCATTCGACATAACGTTGAACATGACCGATAGAAAGGGAATGTCTCAGTTACTGATGTAACCCTCGTTCCCTGATTGAGAGAATTTTGTCCCTCCTTCACAACCTTGAACTACCCACTGAATGGCCGGGACATCATCTCAGCTCCTCAGCACAAACCTAAATGAGTGAAGCACACCGACTGCTTTATATACCCATTGTTACTTGTTCCCTGTATTTTGTGCTGGACTCGTATTTTGTAGTTTCCATGTTTCCTTTTGTTCTGTGTTTAGTGTTTAGTCCCTGAGTGCCTTGTTTGTTGTCATGGTACTTAATAATTCTCACCTGTTGCCCTAGTGTTTCACTTGTTTCTTTGTCAGATGTTGAATGTAATGGTGCCATTTTGCTTGTGCTTGTGCATTCCCTCCATCAGAGAAAGAGGGTTATATCAGTAACCCAGACATTAACAAGCGCTAGATCAGTGGTTCTCAACCAGGGGGCCAGGGCCCTCGTCAGTTTAGTTATATAAACAACATTAAATTAAAATGGAAAAATAACTTAAAGATGTGCAAAATTAAACTGACTGATCATATTTTTTAGTTTATTTATTTGTATTACAAATATGGTAGAAGTACCAGAGATACATATCAGCTTAGGAGGGAGCTTTTATTCATTGTCTTGAATAAAGAGGGGCCTTGGAGGTCAAAAAGGTTAAAAACCACTATGCTAAATGTCAGTTTTCAACTGTTGTGTTGTGGGATTACAACACTGCTGTGATCACACTAAATGTTTACTTTGTTTCTTGTGTAAGCATCGCATTAGCGAGAAAGTCCTTCTATCAAAACACACAAAAACAAGGTGAGACTGTACAACAATTTGTCATTCAGCTTAGACAAGCTGCTAAAGAATGTGACTTCAGAGTTGACAAAGGAAATCAGTTATATGATGCCGATTTGAGCAAATGCAGTTTGTATTACATTACAGATAATACTACTATAACACTGTAATTTTAAAGATTCTATATCATTTATTAATTTATAGTAATTATATTCAACAACTACTCTAGCTGAAAAAAAATAAATAAAAAGAAGTACTGCATTATGACCACGTCTCTTTTCCATTCTATTTCATCTTGTGGTGTACAATGCTATAGATCTGGGTGTTGGGAACATTTTGTCAAAGATCCAACTTGTCCTGCACGGGGTCAGGAATGCAGAAAGTGCAAGGGCACTAATTACTTTGCCAAAATGTGCAAAACCAAAAATGTCACTAAACAGACAGTGGAGAAATTGAGAGAACCGACACTAATCAATACGCATTCGTGGAGAAAGACTATGACCAAAACAGATATATACGTTTTTGGTTGGTGGAGCTAATGTGGATATGTTGATTGATTCCAGGGCCACAGGCAATATCATGAAACTACATGGAAGATGCTGAAAGGCAAAATAATTGCATACCATTAATTTAAGACTGATAGGAAGCTATATGCTTATGACTCTAAAGAAATCCCTCCCATAAAAGGAGCCTTCACGTGTGCTATAAAAGTGGGAAATGGTGCACCCAGGCCAAATTTATGCATATTAGAGGAAAAGGAGAGACACTATTGGGAAAGATACAGCCACCCAAGAGAAAGATACAGCCACACCATCGGTAAAACCAGTGGTAGTTGCATCAAAGCCCAACAATGACATTAGGTTGGATTAGCATGGATATGAGGCAAATAAATCCATAATTCAGGGCCAATACCCAATTCCAACTTTAGACAAGCTCCTTCAAGGTATAAATGGATCTGTGTTTAATAAGCTTGATTTGAAGTGGGGTTGCCATCAACTGGAGCTTGCATCACAATCCAGAGGCATCACAACATGTGCATAACAGTAGGCTACAGATCAAGACTGATTTTCAGAGTGTCATCAGCCAGCAAAATATATCAACATGAAGTTGCATCAGCGAAAATATATCAAAATACATCAACATGAAGTCTTAAGACCATTTATGGCCTGCGAGTTAAATGTGATTGGACAATTAGTCTTAAGAGCTACACTCATTGTGTTACCACAGTCACTCCATGCTAGAGCTCATGAGCTCATTTGGTCATGGTAGGTACCAAACAAAATCTTTGAATTAAAGTGCTGGCCTGCTATGGACAATGATGCAGAGAGGCATGTCAGATCGTGCCATGGATGCCAATTAGTGATGAGACCTGATAGGCCAGAGACACTGAGAATAACACGTCTGCCCAAAGGCCCTTGGCAGGATCTAGACACTGATATACTAGCAACTGGAGAGTCTATACTAGTGGTAGTTGATTATTACAGCCGCTATTATGAATATGCAATACTCAAATTCACTGCAGCTGATAAAATCATTGATGGCTTGATCGTCAGATCTGATTGTGGCCCACAGTTTATGTCTGCTCAGTTCCAAAAGTTCTGTGAGACAAATGGCATCCAGTATGTGAAAACAACCCCAAAATGGGCACAGGCAAATGGCGAGGTGGAGAGGCAGAATGGGTCCATATTGAAACACATAAGAATAGCTCAGGCCGAAGGACTAGAGTGGAAGCAGGAGCTCCACTGTACTACTGGGAAAAGACCTGCTGAGTTGCTTTTCAAGAGGAAAATTAAGGGAAGCTGTCAGATTTTATCATGCCATGTATGACCAGATCATGATGCTGAGTATAAAAGGTAGAGCAAAGCTTTACACTAATGACTACCGCTGAGCAAGAGCTTCACAGCTTGAGATGGGACACCAGGTTCTGGTGAGACAAGTAAAAACAGACAAACTGAAAACTCCATTCAACCAAATTCCATATTGTGGAAGGGGAAATTTTGTGACCATCAAAGACCCAAGTGGAGCACAATATAAAAGAAACACCATGTTTGTGCAGAAATTCTTCAGTGAGAATGCAAATGAAAGTACAACTGAACAGCAAAACCAATCAGAGACAGGACCAGTCAAGTCAGTAGCTATGTTTCCATCACCCTATCTTAATGCGCATTTTGAAGTATCGCATGAGAAACGAGTCATGGAAACGCCCAATTTCGAATAAAAATCCCTTAATTCGCAAAAAAGCGAATTAGCTTGAGGTGGTTTTTGACTCGTGCGAAAAAAGGTTGATGCAAATAATGGGAGATGGAAATGCATTTTCATAAATTCCTCCAAGCGCATCAAAAAATCCATGTGACTTTGCGCTATGGGACGGCAAAACCTGACTAACCAGCGGACCAATCTCATATCACAGCATCTGAAATGTTATGGTCATTCAGAAATGCACGAGCAAAGTCTGTCATCAAAGTATTTCTGTATGTTTTATCTAAATCTGTAGTGCTTTTATGATTTCTGTGTTATTGCAGTTCTATGATATGAGACAATGTGAGAAAACTAAATGAACCATGTATAAGTTTCTCTTTTGCTGTTACAATTATGTTTATAAAGCACATAAGTGATGGCAAGAAACTTATGATAAAGTAAGTTCATGCTTCTGAGTTTCTCGTTGCGTTTTATTTAAATCTGTAGTGCTTTTATGATTTCTGTGTTATTGCAGTTCTATGATATGAGACAATGTGAGAAAACTAAATGAACCATTTTTAGAAATATAGTTCATAAAGAGGTTTAAACTAAGTAATTTATTATATATGAAAAGGATTATATTCTCCTACTTTCCTTAGTGATTTATAGTGCCAGTTTATCAGGAAGTGACGATTTTGTTCTCTTTGACTTGTTGGATGGAAACGATGCTTGTTCGGAAATGTTTTAATGTGATATTCTAGTTTTTCGCAACTTTGGATGGAAACCCGGCTAGTGATACACAGTAAAATCCTGAGTGTTAAATTAACACTGCTCGGAGCATATATGGTCCCACTCTAAAAGAGTGTTAAAGTAACACTGAAGCAGTGTTAAAGTTACTGAGATAATTATGTGATTAATTAAGTGCTGATTGATCATTAGTGATGAACAGCTGCTGTTAACAAGCAGAATCACTGAAGAAAAGAGAAACACAAGAACTACGTTGAGATTCATATGCTGATTCTTGATGTCTGCGTGTCTGAACAGAACAGATGTTCTAATCTGGGGTGCAAAGTGTTTTTAAAGTATTTCTTTAAAATGCAGTTGTGATCCATAACATAAACTACATTACACGCCACCACTGATGACATCCGTGAATCAGGCCATGCAGGACAACTACAACAGCATTAAAAAAACAGCCAGTATAACCTGATCACATTTTCTCCTGGCTTTTCTTGCTATAACAGACATGTTTTATAAACACAATTACAGCATCAGAGAAAAACTAATGTTAGAAAGTCAAGTGTCAAGAGCCCAACTAAAGCAAATGCTTATCTCCACAACGGTGACTTCAAATTGTGTTATTTTCAATAAACATTAACATCTAAATCTCTGTTAATTCTTAATAAGAAATTTTTTGATGCATGACAAAAAAAGTCAAACTGGTTAGTAATGCATGAAGCTGGTGATGCTGTTTGTGGAGATGATTAATCATCTTCTGCTGAGATCTTGAGAGATTTAATGTCTTCTTTTATTTCAGT
>NW_015656605.1:295213-319760 GCF_001515625.1 Sinocyclocheilus rhinocerous
TTACATTGTTATCTCATATACCTGCCACAATATAGAAATCATAAAATCACTACAGTTTTAGATAAATTGTAATCAGAGACTCAGACCCATGACATGATTTTACCATAAGTTCCTTGCCATCACGTATGTGTTTAATACACACAATTGTGCCAGCCAAAGAGAAACATAAATTTAAAAAGTCAAAGGTCAAGAGGCTACTAAAGCAACCACTATTCACAAAAACGGTAAGTTGAAGAAAAAAAAAACATCTAAACCTTAATTCTCAATAAAGAACTTCTATTTTAGATACTCCAGAAATAAAGTCTAACTGGTTAGTAATGCATGAAGCTGGTGATACTGTTTGTGGAGTTGTTTAATTATCTTCTGAGAGATTTAATGTCTTCTTTTATTTCAGTTGATTTCATCATTTATATATTGAAGTCAGTTGTAGTTCTTGTGTTTCTCTTTTCTTCAGTGATTCTGCTTGTTAACAGCAGCTGTTCATCACTAATGATCAATCAGCACTTAATTAATCACATAATTATCTCAGTAACTTTAACACTGCTTCAGTGTTACTTTAACACTCTTTTAGAGTGGGACCATATATGCTCCGAGCAGTGTTAATTTAACACTCGGGAATTTACTGTGTAGATAGAATACTGAACAAATAATTCCTGATAAAATGCCAGTCCAGAGTGAGCCACTAGGTGATGGTGTTGCTCCACAGATGCGACCACATCTGGAAATGCCATGCACTGATATGCTATGCACGCATATTTCACTGTGTTCTCAAAGTACCAAAATCAATATGTTCTCAGGTTAAATGTGAAGTTAGGGGGAAGTTATTTGTCTATTATTATGCGGTAAAAAAGTAAGTTTATGTTCTCAGTTATCACTTGTTGTGTTAATGATGCTTTGATATGTCATGTTGAATATGACAATATGTTCATGATAGCACCAAAAGCATGTTTAGTGTGATGTGTGTGAAGAGTAAAGAAACAAATAGAGTTCAGTAGTCTCGTCTTTGATTTGTTTCAGTGTCTTTGGCTAGTTTTAAGACAAAACAATGATGTTTAATACTTAATTTCTCCATATCTGTTCTGATTAAGAACAGAAACATCTGAAACACTGTTATAAAGGGTGTAGCTCTGTTTGATCACTTCTGCATTGTCTTTGAAATGTCATTCTTCCCTATCACTGAAACTAGATGTCACAATCAAAAAACGGTACATAGATGAGAACACTAGTGTTTTGTTCATGAATGCTATATCTATGTTACCACTCTGATGCTGTCTTTGACAAGTTTAACTTTAAAATTAATGCAGCAATTAATAAAATCACACCTATAAAAAACAGGAAAATTACTGGCAAGCATAAAGCACCATGGAGAAACACAACAGCAGCGCCATGCATGAAAGAAAATACAAAAAAGCAGAACTTACGTGGCGGAAAACAAAGCTAGAAATCCATTATAACATCTACAAAGAATGCCTTAACACTTACAATAAGAGACTTCACACTGCTAGACAGACCTTCTTTTCAAATGTTATAAACAAGAACATCAGTAACACACGTACACTGCTCGCTGTTGTTGACAGGTTAATTAACCCTCCAAACTTGCTATCCAGTGAACTGTTTTCTACTCAGAAATGCAAAGAGTTTGCATCATTTTTCAGTGATAAAATGCACAACATTAGAATGGCGATCAATAGGTCCTCTTTTAGCTCTGAAATAAGTCAGCCACCACTACAGTAGCATAGGAGGATAGTTACTATGAATAACTTTGAGACAACTGACTGCAAAATTTTGTATGAAACACCTTAAAACGTCCTGTTGTCTGGACACTCCCACATCTTTTTTTTAAATGTGTTTAGTTTTGTCATCCTGGACTGTTATCTTAACATCAGAAGCCGCATCAAAGCGATTACTAAATCAGTCTATTGCCATCTACAAAACATAGCACGAATCAGATCTTTTGTGTCCAATAAAGAAGCTTATTCATGCATTAATTACCAGCAGGATAGATTATGGCAACTAATACAAAACTCTATTAGCAGCTAATATAAAACTCTGCTAAAAACTAGTGAATGCTGTTCACATCATAATATACATAAATACATTGGTTATCAGACAAAATACACATCTAGTACACCAAATTACATTTATTTTCATATAACATTTATCATACAGTTTAGAAATTTAAATATTATTTTTTATTAATTAAATTAATAATGATGTTTATATAAATGCACTTGGATACTGTATATATGTATATGTCATACCTCAAACTTCTCTAATAAGCTCTTCTGAAGTTTGGTCTGTGTGTGGCATGACGTTGCACGGCGTTCCCAAAGAACGCATTATGTCAAGTGAAGTGAACATGCTTAGGGAATAGTGAGTAGTGAACACTCTGTAGGGACTCAATCTGACCGCAGTTCAGTTCATGGAGCTCTCTCCTAATGAGCCGGTGATCTGAATCAGGTGTGTTACAGAGAGACATACAAAATAGTGGGTTTGCACCATTTTTCATGGGTTGCAAAAAAAAAAAAAAAATCTTTATTAGGTGACTAAATTATATTTGTCACGAGTCACCAGTTTCCTTTTGGTTCAGAAACTATTATTTTGAAGTTTATTATCTTCCTTTGTTTCCGGCTTAGCTCCTGTTTTTACTAGTTTCCATGGTTTTTGATTCTCCTGTTGTTTTAGTTCCTTGTTTGGTCTTGTATTTATAGCCCTTGGTTTGGTTCATTAGTTTGTTGGTTATTGTCTTTGTTTGAACAAAGCTGTTGTGTTTCTGTTTCCTGTTAGATTGCGGTTTTCCACTTGGATTATAGTCTTGTTCATTTACAGAAGTTTCTCAGCAGTTGCTTCATTCTTGTGAAAGATCCATCCACAAACAGTTTTGAATATGAAATAAGTTGATTAATCTTCATGCTTAAATAATACTGAAATAAAATCTTCGTGTTCATGCTAAGAATAGTTAGACTATCTTAAAGTCAGGCAATTCATTTATTTCATATTCTAACTTGTCATCATTTTGATAAAAGTTTTCATTTGTCACACTTCTGAACAGCAGCGCCATGCATGAAAGAAAATACAAAAAAGCAGAACTTACGTGGCGGAAAACAAAGCTAGAAATCCATTATAACATCTACAAAGAATGCCTTAACACTTACAATAAGAGACTTCACACTGCTAGACAGACCTTCTTTTCAAATGTTATAAACAAGAACATCAGTAACACACGTACACTGCTCGCTGTTGTTGACAGGTTAATTAACCCTCCAAACTTGCTATCCAGTGAACTGTTTTCTACTCAGAAATGCAAAGAGTTTGCATCATTTTTCAGTGATAAAATGCACAACATTAGAATGGCGATCAATAGGTCCTCTTTTAGCTCTGAAATAAGTCAGCCACCACTACAGTAGCATAGGAGGATAGTTACTATGAATAACTTTGAGACAACTGACTGCAAAATTTTGTATGAAACACCTTAAAACGTCCTGTTGTCTGGACACTCCCACATCTTTTTTTTAAATGTGTTTAGTTTTGTCATCCTGGACTGTTATCTTAACATCAGAAGCCGCATCAAAGCGATTACTAAATCAGTCTATTGCCATCTACAAAACATAGCACGAATCAGATCTTTTGTGTCCAATAAAGAAGCTTATTCATGCATTAATTACCAGCAGGATAGATTATGGCAACTAATACAAAACTCTATTAGCAGCTAATATAAAACTCTGCTAAAAACTAGTGAATGCTGTTCACATCATAATATACATAAATACATTGGTTATCAGACAAAATACACATCTAGTACACCAAATTACATTTATTTTCATATAACATTTATCATACAGTTTAGAAATTTAAATATTATTTTTTATTAATTAAATTAATAATGATGTTTATATAAATGCACTTGGATACTGTATATATGTATATGTCATACCTCAAACTTCTCTAATAAGCTCTTCTGAAGTTTGGTCTGTGTGTGGCATGACGTTGCACGGCGTTCCCAAAGAACGCATTATGTCAAGTGAAGTGAACATGCTTAGGGAATAGTGAGTAGTGAACACTCTGTAGGGACTCAATCTGACCGCAGTTCAGTTCATGGAGCTCTCTCCTAATGAGCCGGTGATCTGAATCAGGTGTGTTACAGAGAGACATACAAAATAGTGGGTTTGCACCATTTTTCATGGGTTGCAAAAAAAAAAAAAAAATCTTTATTAGGTGACTAAATTATATTTGTCACGAGTCACCAGTTTCCTTTTGGTTCAGAAACTATTATTTTGAAGTTTATTATCTTCCTTTGTTTCCGGCTTAGCTCCTGTTTTTACTAGTTTCCATGGTTTTTGATTCTCCTGTTGTTTTAGTTCCTTGTTTGGTCTTGTATTTATAGCCCTTGGTTTGGTTCATTAGTTTGTTGGTTATTGTCTTTGTTTGAACAAAGCTGTTGTGTTTCTGTTTCCTGTTAGATTGCGGTTTTCCACTTGGATTATAGTCTTGTTCATTTACAGAAGTTTCTCAGCAGTTGCTTCATTCTTGTGAAAGATCCATCCACAAACAGTTTTGAATATGAAATAAGTTGATTAATCTTCATGCTTAAATAATACTGAAATAAAATCTTCGTGTTCATGCTAAGAATAGTTAGACTATCTTAAAGTCAGGCAATTCATTTATTTCATATTCTAACTTGTCATCATTTTGATAAAAGTTTTCATTTGTCACACTTCTGACATGACTAGATCAGAAATTTGAACATGAATATGTAAGGTCAAAGAGCCCAAACAAATGGGATCACCAATCGCTATTATGGTGACTTCAAAACAATTACAGCAGTAAAAATCTAAATTTCTCTCAGTGGCACAGTTAAAGGCAACTTTATAACGTGAATTCACAGTAAAACAAGAGCAGTAAATTACTGTGAATGAAAGCAGTAAATTACATTCTGCTTTCATTCACAGTCATTTGTAAGAAAATGACCAGCATGCATCGATTTCACAGTAAATTCCTGACTACAGTAATTTATTGTAAAATAATACTCTTTTTTTACAGTGTAGCTTACGTGTGTGCATTACCCAGATGACTTCCTGTGCAGCTTCTATCACACAGGAAACAAAAGGCAGTGGGTGAGGAGGAGGATCCCAACCCCCCAGAGCTCCCAGATCCATAGGGCATGCTGTAATGTCCTTCTCAGAGCCAAGACCTGACACCTGGTCTTGCACAGCTTGATGGACACTCTGGCTCCGCCCACTTCCTTGACCGTTCCTCCTCCGCTGGTCCAGTCCGGCTCCCTGGCTCCACCTCCTCCAGTCCTCCAGCTTCACCAGCATGACCAGCACAGTGGTCTTCTGTGTTTTTACTTTCATAACTATTATTATTTATGGAGTAACTATTTAATAATACAGTATATTAAACGGCTTCATCACAATATATCATTCAGTGCGTAATGTTTATGATACATTAATGTATGATATATATATATATATATATAGCTATGTCATAGCAACTGATAATCCACAATGAAGAAGAAAACATTTAGCCTACTTATGGGATAATACACAGCCTGCCGGTACTGTCACTGTGTTAGGCTGCGTTTACCAACACATGTAAATGCCAGGAATATTAAACATATTTTAAAAAAAAGCTGGCACATTTCTGTAGCATTTAGTTTCAGTTTTTTTTAAGAACTGTCGAAACACATTACACAGACCGGGTAAACCAATGGTCCAGTAGTTATTCAAAGAGCGGCGTGCATGAAGCCAGTGGTTGTTTTACAGCGGAGCGCGTGGTCGTCGCGTCTGGTCATGTGTTCAGTTTATCGGGGCTCTGTGTTATGAAGGAGACAGCGGAGTTTCACTTCTCTCTGAGAGAACCGGTTCTTCGGGAACGCCCATTGATGCCGCAGCGGATTGAACTTTCAGTTTCGATATCAGGCTACCACACTGACTTCAAGATTTTTTGTGCCACATAGTTTCAGTGCGCACTAAGCAGTGGCATTTGAGATCGTTTACGCGCCTCTCTTTTTGACTCTGGCTCGGAAATTGGTTTCACATGTTGGTTTTGTTCGGATAAGCGATGAAGTCTGTGCTCTGCGCTTTTATGACGGCTGTGATCGCGCTGCACCGGGCCGAAAGTCTCAAGAGGACTTATTATATTGCCATAAGAGAGGAAAACTGGAATTACGCACCCAGCGGCCGAAATCTTATCCATAACCGGAGCATCGAGCGAGATGAGTAAGTTCCTTTACAAACAGGAAAAATGAAGCATGTCTATTTAGGCTACCAGTAACAGTAAAAGTACCTAACAGGCGACATTTTCATTGTAATAGGCTAGACAACTAATAATCAACACGTAGTATTTTATTGTGTGTGTGTGTACAGGTTTATATATTCTGGTGGGGACTTAAACCTGAATACACACAGACTCATGGGGACTCGTGTCACGGTGGGGACCTAAATTGTGGTTCCCACGGGTAAACAAGCTAATAAATCATACAGAATTAAGTTTTTTGAAAATCTAAAAATGCAGAAAGTTTCCTGTGAGGGGTAGGTTTAGGGGTAGGGTTGGTGTAGGGCAATAGAAAATACGGTCTGTACAGTAGAAAAACCATTACGCCTATGGAGAGCCCCCACAAGGATAGCAAACGAGACGTGTGTGTGTGTGTGTGTGTGTGTGTGGATAAAGCTTCTTGTAAGTGCATGGTGCTGTAGGCTGTTAACACTATTATTATTGACATGGACTCTGAACTGTACACCGTAATAATAACAGTAAATCTGACTGTATGATGGACATTACCATTATTATACCATTATTAATGAATTACCATTATTTACTCATTTATTTCTCTGTCTAAATTCCCCTTTAACAGACCAGCGTCGACTTTTCTGTTGAATGGCCCTACCCGGATAGGGAGTGTTTATAAAAAGGCTTTATACAGGCAGTACACAGATGAGTCTTACTCCACCGAGATACCTAAACCTGCCTGGCTCGGCTTCCTCGGACCCATTTTACGGGTTGAGGTCGGAGATGTCATAGAGGTGCATATGAAGAACTTTGCCAGCAGGCCTTATTCTCTCCACCCTCATGGAGTTTTCTATGAGAAGAATTCAGAAGGTTGGCTATACATTATCTCTCTATCAGTTCCTTTACTTTTTTTCCTTCTCCATCCCTGTCCTTCTGTTAATTTTGCTGTCTTTTTATGTTTATCTTTGGATTACAACAGCAATTCAGCATTTCTTGACACACATCCCGTAAATCAATAACAGCAATAAACGAATAGCTTGCAGCAAAGTATCAAAAAACAACTTTTTTCAGAGCAGTTCAAAGGGCAATCCACCAATTAGACGAGACAACATGAACCTTCAGAAAATAGCTACTTGAAGCAACCACTTTCGTAGCTCAAATTATTAATCTGTAATTATAAAATGTGCATATATATCAATTAAAAACAAAAAAGTTGTATGTTTGCATGTCTGTCTCTCATGAACGTCACATGCATATGTACACTGAAAAAAAACAAAAGTAAAATTTACTTAATTTTCCTTTTGCAAGTTTTTTGCACACATATTTTTTAAAGTAAAATTTAAGTATGGAATTAAGTAGAATCTACTTAACTAAGTTATGTAAAATTAGCAAAGGATATACGTAAATTCAACGTGGCCTGTGAAGAGTTGATGAGTAATTTCTACTTAATTCTTTGAGGTTTACTCTGCGATACTCAAGTACATTTCACTCAGTCACAGTTTGTAAACTTTACTCAAACAATGTGGCATTGAAAAAAAAAAACATTGCTATTAAAGTATGTGGTTCACTTACTAACTTAAGCAGGTAGATGGCTTGTTGTCCTTTTTAAGATAATATGTTCACTCAGTATAGTTATTAAAGGGGTCATATGGTGCTGCTAAAAATAACATTATTTTGTGCATTTGGATCTGGAGGGATTGCGGCAACCACATGTGACGACCCCGGGCTGGACTCCGCTTCGTCCACGGTGAAAGCCGATCCGGCGATCCACAGCGCGAAGTTGTTGTATTTCCTCAGCGACCAGCACGGATCAGCTCCAGGCATGACGAAGCAGATATCGTCCTCTTTTGGAAGACCAAACAAAGTAGTTTCGCTTTCACAACGAAGCACACAGCGCCTTCACGACATGGCGGCAGCAACAATACTACAGCCAGAATAAAAGTTACACCTTCTTTCTTTGCGTGCACATTTGGGCGGCGTTATGCAAATCTTCCCACATCGTGACGTAGATATGTGGGGGCGTGTTAGAACGAGCCATTTTAGGTAGGTGTGGCTGACTTTTAACTTTTATAAAGAATATCTCTTTAGATTTGAGACTTTAGTCTTTGCAACTTTACAGATCTTCTTTATGCAGCAAGAGCTTGTAACACTCCAAAGAGAAAGAAAAAATTTAAATCACATCATATGACCCCTTTAATCGATTGAACACAGAGACCTCAAGACTTGGTACACAATACACAATGACGGTAACAATCAGTGGATAGTGTTTGAGTATGAATGGGTCTTTTTGAGTAGAAAATGAACTCCAGATGTCACAAAACAGCAAGTTACTAAACCTAACAACAAAAGCAACCACAAAACAGTGTAAATAGAACAAGAACAGTGAAAAATGTAACCTTATTAATTATTCGTGCACCAGTGCATGATAGAAACAACAGGATATTTACTTAAAGAATCCTTGTAAACATAACAAACAATTCCAAGTAAAATATACTTATAAATTTCAACTTTAATTTCTACACACTTAAATTGAATACTAATATAGAATGTAGTCTCTTTATTTAATTATCGCCTGAACTAAATTATTAAATGTTGAAATTACATTTGTTTTTCCGTAGTATTTACTTCACCACAAAATCATTTTTATCAGTGTACAGTATGATTGGATACACACACAAAAAAATATTTTGGTCTAAATTTGAATTGTATCTATTTCAATTGCATGTAAATTTTCCATCCATTTGGATTACATAGTTTTATCAGAAATTAATAAACTTAATGTGATTCATATTCAGTCATACGTAAATTAAACAGGTTACATTTATGCAATAGTTCACAGCAAAGTCACCAGTGTTAAATAAACACTGCTCAGTGTTCATGTGTATCACCATGTACAATTGAAGCAGTGTTTGGGTTGAGATAATTATGTGACGAGTGAGGATTAGTGATGAACAGCTGAATCACTGAAGGAAAGAAAAACAACAAGAACAGAAAAAAGAGAATCAGAATCAGAAAAAGCTTTTTTTGCCAAGTGTGATGATAAGTGACAAGACACAAGAACTACATTTGACTCAGCCACAGCCTTAGATGAAATCAACTGAAAAAAAAGAAGACATAGACTCTCTCAAGATCTCAGCAGAGGACAATTAAACAACTCCACAAACAGCATTACCAGCTTCACGCATTACTAAACAGGGGTGTGTTTCCCAAAAGCAACTGTGGTCGCAAGTTCCATCGTTACCAATAGCGTTCAATAGAACTTGTGACCATAGTTAGCAAACAATGCTTTTGGGAAACGCACCCCAGATTTACTTTATTTCTGTCAGATGTCTACAGAAGTTCTTATTGAGAATTACATAGGTTTAGATGTTGATGATTTATTGAAAATATTTCGTTTGAAATCACCACCAAGGAGATCAGTGTTTGCTTTTTCTTGGGCTCTTGACTCTTGACTTTTTGACATTAGCTTTTATGTGGCTGTTATAACTGAATGTTTGTAAGACACGTTTAATATAATGAAGAAATCCAAGATAAAAAAAAAAATAATAATAAAATGCTGATGCTTATGTTTGATAACATGATCATAATCGTCTACTTGCCTGATATAGAGTTTAATCTCTGATTATATGGGTGAAGCATTATTTTTGTGACATTTATTACAGTAGGGTTGTAACTCTACAGCTTGAGATCCAGCAGTATTGTTCAGTATGAAGAGTTTACGAAGCACTTTGTGCACAAAAAGATTTAATCTACGTAATTTTACAGACACACACAGACATCAAGAATCAACAATGGTTGACAATCAACAAAACGCTTCATGTCGCAATGCATGCTGGGCACCTGTATAGTACAAGCAACCAATCAGCTGTGAGCAAAGTGACATATATCTGATGCAATAAAGCCACTCCCCCATGTCTCTCGCTTAAAATTAAAGCAGTTTACGGTGAATGAATTTTAGAGACAAAATTTAGAAACAAAATAATTTTAGAGACAAAGTTGCTGCTGTGTTCACATTGTATGTCGGATCGGCGACAGGAAGTTACACAATGCTTGACTTATCAATAGGAAGAATCGCCGACAGCTGGATGGTCCACAAACTACGTTTCACAACCAAACGCATGCGAGAAGTGATAGGGAAATAACACAAGATCAAGATACTTTTAATAACATTTTAATAACATTCCCAGTCTCGCATGAGAACTCTGAGAGACTGGAAATGTTATTAAAATGTTATTAAAAGTATCCTCCATTTCTTGGGTCCAAATAGACCGAGACTTTCTCGGAACCGAAGCCATGCATGATATTGTGGTCTTTAACTCCTCCCTGAACTTCCCTCTGCCCTGTATCGTGCTCTCTCATTGGCTGTAGGTCATCGCCGATGTATTCTCATTTCACACAGCAGGATTTTGAATCGCCGACAGGTCCAGATATTTAGCATGCCAAATATTTCACGGGCGTTAGCGATTCTCTCAGATCACGTCTTTGATAATTTACACTGCGTGATTGTCACTCGTGTGAACGAGCACCGATTTGCCGCCAATTTCGGGCATTTGTCTGCGATTTGGCAAAACCTGTCGGCGAGTGAAAATCGGGGCTAAAATCGTGCAGTGTGAACTCAGCATAAACCTACTCTGAAACTCAAATTCATTCTTCTAATTTGAATGTCGGATTAAAATGAACGCTGTTATTAGAGTAGTTAATCGTTAGCATAGGCGCGGCTAACGCTAATATAATGAGCATTAGAATTAAGTTTCTTTATTAACTATTTAATGCTCCTATAACTTTTATTAGGTTAAAAAAAAAAACTGGAGGACATGATGATATTTACTATTTTTACACACCAGAGGCTTTTCAATGAATTGTGAATCTAAAATATGCGTGTTAGAGAATGTACAAATGGTTAACATTGTTTGTGTCATATCAGTCAGAAAAGCAGTTCTGGGCTTTTTTTTTTTTTTTAGCTAACTTAATAAGTAAGAACTTATTTGTTATTCTTGGCTGAATAACTCTAGGTTTTCAAAAGCCCTTTAAAATTAAATATGTACACAGTTTGGATTAAATTATAGTCAAATTTTTTAATTAGCATGTTTTTGTGTTGGTTTGTGTTTTGCTTTGGTACCGAAATTGGTATCGAGAACCGTTGATTTTCACTGGTATTGGTACCGAATACTGAAATTTTGGTACCGTGACAACACTAGTGCAAAGACATGAACACTTAGCAGTGCTTATTTAACACTGCTGTGAATTATTACATACATTTTTATCTGTTTCATTTACGTATGACTGATGCATATGAATCACATTAATTATTAATTTGTGCTAAAACGATGTAATCTTAATGATGGAAAATTTGTATGCAATTGAAATACATCAAATTTAAATTTAGACAAATCTTTCTTTGTTTTTATCAGCGTAACAATTTAACAAGTAACTTTCACTGTCCTTTGTATTAGATTTTTTGAGTTTTCAGATTTTTTTTATGAGGTGAAGTTTAACTTTACAGTGTCTACTTCCTGCTTTACGGTGTCTACTTCCATCGCAGGCCAAGTTACTGAATAGGCATTATTGTGTAAACATGTGTTAGTCATGCTTGTGATACCAGTTCCACAACTATTTCCAAATCAGTGTAGCCTCCATAAAATCTGTTTGGACTTGAAAGAAAGGTTGTATAATAAATTTTATACTAAACGAGCAAGGAAAATCCAGTTTTGATACATCGTGTTACTGTGTTTAAAGTCCTAGATTTGTTGCAATTTGTCAAATTGTGATATGACTCCTCTTTTGCTTTTACTTGAATTCATTACTCTGTATTTTAGGAGCGTTGTATCCAGACGGCACCACTGGTCGTGATAAGAGAGATGATGCAGTGGCTCCAGGTGAGAGCTACACATACACCTGGCAGGTCAAACCAGAGTACGCTCCTACTGAAGCAGATGCCCGCTGTCTCACCTGGATTTACCATTCACATGGAGATGCACCAAAAGACATTGCATCAGGGCTTATAGGAGCTCTGCTCACCTGCAAGAAAAGTAAGGTCCACACACAAGCCCTAATAAACTGTTCACGTGTGGAATCTATTTCCAATAGTTTACTATAGATTGTACAGTATCTCACAGTACCAACTACTTCTTAGCGTCAAGCACTAATTCCTCCTAATTTTGAATATTTTTTACCCTTTCTTTCTCTTTTTTAGGCACTCTGGACTCTAGTCAAAAGCGCTCTGATGTGGATGAAGATTTCATTTTGATGTTCAGTGTGGTGGATGAGAACTTGAGCTGGTACTTGGAGGAGAATATTGAAATGTTCTGCTCTGATAAAGATGCAACAAACGAACTCAAGAATAACACAGATGAGGAGTTTAGAGAGTCCAACCTCATGCATTGTAAGTCTCAGGATGTCTCAATCTTTCGCTTAGAAAAATTGGGTTGTTGCTTCTTGTGTTCTGATGAGGAATGTTCTGTTTTATCATAGAAACTAAAAAAGTTTTATTTAAATCAGCTTAACCTTTTTTATTAATGCACTGTAAAAAAAAAAAAATCTAAATTTTTCCTAATCCTAATTTTACAGAAAATAACTGTGATTTTCATCAGGTTGTTTTCTTTTGTTTTTAATTGTAGTCAAAATTATCTCTAAATTAACTTCTCGGCTGTTATATTAAGTATTATGACATTAATGACAAATTACAGTAATTCACAATTTTTTATGCAGAAAATGCATACTGTTTTTGGTAACACTTTATTTCGATAGTCCACTTTAGACATTCTATTAACAGTAAGTAACTTTGCAACTACATGTCAACTAGCAGTTAGTAGAGTATTAATAGACTGTCTGCTTAATATCTTCTAACACTTTCTTTGTCAACTTATTCTACTAACCCTAAACCTACCCTAACAGTCTACTCTGAGAGTTAGTAGACATGTAGTTGCAAATTAATGAGAATTAGTTGACATGTAGTTGCAAAGTTACTTACTGTTAATAGAATGTCTAAAGTGGACTATCGAAATAAAGTGTAACCCTGTTTTTTTATATAGTATTTTCTTAAATTATATACAGATGTATGTAAAATTACAAAAATAATCTGTAATTAATACAACAACAAAATGTTACATGATAAAAATGACTGGTAGCAACAGCTGCCACACAAAAACCCATACAATTAAAGTAAAATCTCCTTATTTAAATAAGCTGAAAACACTGTTATTTTACAGGTATTTCTTGAATTATTATGATTAAAAACCTTCACTGTAATATAAAATTAAATAAATAAATAAATACAATGTCACATGACTGTCAGCAGCAGAACATGAAACGTGAAACATGAACAGATCTCCGCATCTTCACTCGTTACAAACTAGTCTGACTTTATTTCTTTCACTCAAAACCTCTTATTGAGAATTAACTGAGGTTTAGATGTTGATGTTTTATTGAAAATAATGAAGTTTGAAGGCATTTGCTTTAGTTGGGATCTTGACCCTTGACTTTTTAACGTCACTTTTTCTCTTGCTGCTGTAACTGTTTTAAAAGCGCATTTGTTATAGCAAAAGTTGTGAGAGACAATCTGATCAGATAAAGTTGGTTACTTATTGATGATTCAATCATCGTGTCGTGGCCTGATTCACTGATCTCATCCAGTGTCTCATCTCTGAGTATATTAGCTGTTAGTTTTGCATTATTTACAGCAGTCTCGTGATGTTATTACAGTCAGATATTCTTTTTTATTATTATACAGAAAGTGTTTTGATCTGTGTGTTTTGGACTCTCACAAACATCAAAAATCAGCGCATGAATCTCAACAAAGGAGACAATCAATGAAAAGCTTTTTTGTGGTTTGTTTTATGATATTCAGAGTTGATCTGTTTATCTGAATATTTTGTAATCTAAAATATTCTGTTGATTGTTACCATTGTTGAGGTTCATATGCAGATTATTGATGTCTGTGAATCTATATGATATTTCTACATAATGACTTAAAAATATCAAAGCCGGACAAAATTTTATGCAGGAGTATTCTAAGAACTAATGTGAATTTTAATACATCTAAAAAAGCCGGACAAAATTTTATGCAGTAGTATTCTAAGAACTAATGTGAATTTTAATACATCTAAATACTGTAATCTGAGATTAAACTCTGGATGAAACCAGTGAATCAGGCCACTACACGATGATACATGACTTCATCTGATCAGGTTTTTTCTCACAGCATTTGCTATAATAAATGCGCTTTAAAAACACACATTTACAGCAACCAGAGAAATGCTAGCATTAAAAAGTCAAGGGACGAGAGCCCAACTAAAGTAAACACTGATCTCAACAAGGGTGACTTCAAACTTTATTATTTTCAATAAAACATCAACATCTAAACCTCAGTTAATTCTCAATAATAGGTTTTGAGTGAAAGAAATAAAGTCAGACTGGTTTGTAATGAGTGAAGATGCTGAGATCTAGAGATCTGTTCATGTTTCATGTTCTGTTGGGATTTAAAGGGTTTCTGTTGTCTGTGTTTTGTGGGTCACCGTTGTGCTGAAGAGCAGAGTCTGTGCTTCAGTGCAGGAGAAGACCCACGAACACTGGTATAATGCTGTATGTTGCTTTATTTAAAGCCAGTAACTGTGTAGCTGCTGATGCAGTGATGGTTTCATTAGCTCATGCATGTGTGCTGTTAACAAATGGTTTCACAATGATAATCCAGGAGATATCTATAACGTAATAGTGTTTTTCGCAAAACATTTAAGAAGAATTAGGACACAAGTTATGATATTTTACCTTAGTTTTGCATTTTTTTTGGCTGCCAGTTATTGACCTTTTTTTAAACATTCTTTAACCATTATTTTCATTAATGGTAAACATTTGGCACCCTTTGCTGCCATGCATTTCACCACTTTTTTACATTTATTTTTTTACAGTGTGTGTTTTACTCACATATACTATACATTTCTATTCAAAGCAGCTAACATTACACTGTACCAGTCAAACAGTTTAAAAAGTGATTAATATCATTTTTTAATCTTTAGTATTGAAATTGTTAAATTTTACTGGGTTTGGTACTGACTACTGAAATTTTGGTGTCATGATGGCTCACCATACTACTGGGAATCAAAACCATAGCTTTGGCAAATGCCATGCTCTATTGTTAGAGATACAGTAACGTCTGTAACCAAGGGCAATGTAATTTTTAGCAGATGACACATGACTGATTTTTTTGCATACTTTCATGGAAAGTACCTTGTTGTATCTGTTCCACTTTGGAACAAAGCCATTCAGAAAAGTTTAGTTTTCCTTTTGATATCCAAAGTTCTCTGCACTCTACAGCTGTTTGTGATCTTAATATCTAAGCCTGACATTTTATTGTTTAAATAAATAATAGACAAAATTATAATTTTCCTTTTTCCTGTATTAATATGTTTAATTATAAAAGTTGTGTCATTTCATGTCCTTTATTTCTCAATGTCACTCGTTCAGTTTGTTCTCATCTTTTCCCATTAGCAATCAATGGCTATGTTTATGGGAATTTGCCTGCACTGAAAGTGTGTGTCGGACGTCCCGTGTCTTGGCATCTCTTCGGCATTGGTAACGAGGTGGACATTCATTCGGCTTATTTCCATGGGCACACCCTCGTGGATCGCATGCACCGCACAGATGTGCTTAGTCTGTTTCCTGCCACTTTTGTCACCGCAACAATGATCCCGAGAACAGAAGGAAAATGGTTGTTAAGCTGCCAAGTCAATGATCATGTACAAGGTAACTGTTCTGTTGTCTTTCTGTCGTCTTGTGTGAAGACTAATATTTGCTTCTAGTTTTTTGGATGCATTGTTTTTGTCTCTAAGCACTGTTCGATCACTTTCAGTTTTGATTTTTTTGTAGTGTTTTTTCGTTTTTTTTACTGGCACGTTTTATCTTTCCTGTTTATTCCATGAGGTTGACACATTGTTTTAGATATTTGAAGATAAATAGTTATCATTGTCTGATGACTGAACAAGTTATCACTGCTTATAATCTCTTTTAGTTTCGTTTAACTCTTGAGCTTACCTAAGGGAAGCAAGTAAACTCATGATTTCAAGATATCTTCTCTCTCTCTGTTCTCGTGAGCAGCAGGTATGCAGGTTTTCTATGAGGTCTCGGCCTGTGGGTCCACAGCCTCTGCAACAGAGGCCCCTGGCAAAGAGAGACGTTTCTACATTGCTGCTGAGGAGATGGTTTGGGACTACGCCTCTTCAGGGATGAACTACATGACAAATAAACCACTCACTGAACCAGACAGGTAAAACTCAGATTTGGAGATGCTTTAATGCATGATTGAGTAACTCAAAACACACTAGAAGGGCTGATCTGAAATTGCTGAGGGATTCTGAAGGCACTTAGGAGTGGTGCTCAGACTTAAGCTTTGCTTGTAACTGTTATTGAATAAATTCTGATTGGATAAACTTTTTCCACTATTCGTTAGTACACATACAATGCTTGAAAACAGAAAGAAGCAGTAGAAAACAACTGTAAATATATAAAAAGAGTTTATTTATTTAGAATTTATGTAATTAATGTAATTATTACATATAATTGCTGCTTGCGGGTCTGGTATTATCTCTTGTTTATACGTAATTTTACTTTTATTTTTTATTTAGAATATGCATGTTAATGTTGTCATTGTATTAGAGTTTTTACGTTAATGTCTTTCTTTTCCTGCAGTGACTCTGAACCGTACTTCAGTCGTGATGGTGGTAAGCTGGGTGGAAAATATCTGAAGGCCAGATACATTTCATACACTGATGACACATTTACTACCAAAACACATTTTGCGGGCTCAGATGTGCATCTTGGAATTCTGGGTAAAATCCTCACTTGTGTCTTACATGTTTTAGAACACTGATATGTGTTTGATAATATTTTAAAGTTGACATGAATTGAAATTGGCAACTGACCTGAATGGCTTAACTGCAACATTTAAAAGATTTAAGAGGTCAAAAAAAAAGAATGCATATATGAATGGTTAACAATAAGACCAGTAACATGCAATAAAGAAAAAATATGGTTAATTTTGACTTCCTGCCAACTTTAAAGTTTTTAAATAAGAAGTATGGGAATATGTCCTAGAGGTAATATCATGCTGTGACGTATGAGTGCTTTTCACTTTTATTCATATAGTTTAAATGATTCTCTACACCCCTTCCCCACTCCCACTGTAGGTCCGGTCATTAAAGCAGAGACTGGTGATGTTATCATTGTGACATTCTTTAACAATGCCACACAAGACTACAGCCTTCAGCCACACGGTCTGCATTATGAGAAGGCCTATGAAGGAGCAAAGTATCAGGATGGTAAGTCATTTACAGCTACAGCTATACACACAGATATACACATAGATCTTCATTTTAGGGGTTCTAAATGAGGCGAAAGCAAAGTAGGGGGCATTCACACAAAGCTTAAGAACCTCTGCTGTGACATTTCATTTGGAAACTGAACAGCAATGAACACAAAGAATAATATTTGACAGCTTCATACACACATTGCGCAACATTTGGCTACAATATTGAAAACACAAAGCACAAGTCTAAGTTTTAAGTCATAAGTCAAATATTTTAGAATATTTTTTCTCCACAGGTACTCAGAAAGCTGGAGCCTCTGTGGCTCCTGGTAAAAAATTCACCTACCGTTGGAAAGTAATTGAAGGTCCCTCCAGCAGTGATCCTCCTTGTCTTTCCTACTTGTACTATTCTGCTGTTGATCCTGTTCGGGACACTAACTCTGGTTTATTTGGACCCATACAAGTGTGCAAGAAAGGTGTTCTTGATGGAAGTGGCCATCAGGTAACAAACTTACAAAGACCTACACAGACAATTTGGTACAAAATAGGGCAAAAATTAAAGTGAAAAGTTTTTTTTTTTACCAACCTCAAGATATCAAGATTATTTTATATGAGCTGTTTTATATAATTGGAAAACAGGTTTGCAAATCTGTCGTAAATCAAGCAGGGGCTATAGCAAGTTTAGGATTAAATGTCAGTTTGTAGATATTATTAAACTTATATTTCTATAATTTAAAGAAAAAAAACTTTTATCATTTTTTTTTTCTTCAGGGTTGATTGTTTGAAGAATGCAGTCAACACTGCAGTTTGTAGACAAGTCAAATTTATTTGTCTTTTCAGCATCAGTTTAAACAGAAAATCATATATGGATGTGCACATATTGCATTTAATAGTTAACTATAAAAAATGATTTACTACAGATTGAATTGTTTTTACTATAGATTGTGCAAAAATGATGGTACTGCGGAATGATTTTAATATTATGTTACATGGGGCATTCCAAAAACCCCATTTTAATGGCTATGATACAGATTTTGAATGTGTTTGAAACTAGTTACTTTTTATATTAAAATAATTATGTTAAATAACAGTTTTATCTAATAGGTTTCACACACACACAAAAAAAAGATTTGTGCCGCTAATGCTTTAAAAAAAAATCATGGGACACCAAAGTGTACCTTATTCGTGAAATGTGCCACATATGTAATGCACCTGTTGCTTTTCAGACTATGGATGACTATAATGGCTTATGTGTTTTGTGTGTGTGTGTGTGATGTTTTTCCATGTTGCGGGTGTGTCTCTTAAGCATGCTGACAAAATTCAGCATGAGTTTTTTCTGCTGTTCTCTGTGATGGACGAGAATGAAAGCTGGTATCTGGAAGAGAACATTGAAAAGTTTGGAAGCAGTGATTCAGGTCCAGCTAATGAAGAGTTTCAGGAAAGCAATAAGATGCACGGTATGCCTATATGTGTTTGTGTGTGTTTAATCACACGTTCATGTGTATTTACATCCCCACTTTGTGAATACACAAATTTATGGTTTGACCATATTCTAATTAAGTATGTGTGTGTTCCTTCTCAGCGGTGAATGGCTTAATGTATGGAAACCTGGAAGGTCTGGACTTGTGTAACGGGGAACACGTTATGTGGCACATACTTGGCTTGGGCACTGAGGTGGATATCCATGGGGTCTATTTCGAGGGTAACACGTTTCGACGAGACGGGATGAACCGTGACACTCTCAGTGTCTTCCCGCATACCACAGTGACTGTTAGCATGGCACCTGACAATGATGGTAAGCCACAGCGCTTTTACATCAGGGATATGTGGGTGTGTAAATGCCTGTGTACACTCATATGACTTGCTTTGAAACGTAACTTGTAATGCTTTTACTAATAATGATTTTAGTGTTGTGCCAGATCCTAACCCAACTAACAAAGTTTGTTTCCAAGAATGTTCTGGAAAAGTTATTCGGAGGAATACTGGAGGAAATAAATAGAAAATGAATACAAATATATGCATATATACTTGGTAAATGGATGCTAATGATATCACGGACCTGCAACACTGTTTCCAATGAGTAAATCATGAAAATTCCAAAAATTCAAGTATTCGGCGATCTCATTTGATGGTTTCAAATGAGATTTAAAGAGTTTACTGAATAATAATTGAGCAAAAGAAAACCCTCTGGCCAAATAGAAGGAACGAACAAATAGAGCGAACACAACATGATTGATGATTCCAAGCACAAGTCTATGTTTCTGTATGGTATTCAAAATTGGAAGCAGCTCTTTTGCTTAGAGACTGGCATGGGCGACAACAGACTTGGGTGAGATGATTGAGGCAGGGGTTGTAGTCGGGGGAGAGCTGCAGTATAGTGATCATTAGAGACTGGCTTATAAATGAGTGATCCTGCTAGTCATTTAGGTCTGCTTTGCAATCCTAGCTGGTCCTGGCATGATGCGTTATGGCCTTAGGGTCTGCATCGAGGAATTGTCTGGTTGTAGAGGTCTGTGTAGGTGTTCGCTGAACATAAAGGGCTGTTTTTTGGTATTTGGGCACAAGTCCAACATCTGGCCTGTATACAGAATAACTGTGGTGACCTTGGGATAAGAGTGACACAGACAAAGCAATAACTGCCAGCTTCAAAGTTTGTGGTACATGTTCTAATGATAATAATGAATTAACAATATTAAGAAGCGTTCTTGACCCCAGCTTGGTTCCAGACTGTGATACAAAATGACAATTGTAGCACCATTTTACAATTTCAACAGTTTAAAGTGAGTAGCACATCAAAACAATGGACATTCTGAGCACATTCTGATATTGTTAAACTGTTTTGTTGGATATTGTGGGATTTTGCATTCAAAATGTTGAGCAAGTCTTCATGACAGAAAAGGTCCAGCTAGCTCTAGCAGATTTGCGCCAGCGCTAACCAAAGAGGAACTTAACAAAATGTAATGGTGCAACAATTGTGCGAGAGAAGAGGCACAACTCACTGTTGATGTGACATTGGATATCAGAACACACAAGGACTAACTAACTAGTCTTTCAAATGCAAAAGGATGTCCTGTTTTGGTTTTAACATGGCCTTTTTATATGGTTTGTGGATTGAGTCATGTTCAAGTTTCAGTTAAAGAGTGACTCACACATACTATGGGCACTTCAGCTGGAGATCGTGACAGGGAGAAGGTGGGGTAGGAGGGTTTGTACAGTTTTTAAGTTGCCAGCCACTGCCAGCATTTTTGATTATTTTCACAAAACTTTGATGGCCCCCAGAATATTTTGTTGTTGGAATTTCTGAACATGCGATATGTCAAAACAGAAAGAACAGAGCCTCCGCCTTTAAGCAACAAACCCGTTTTATTCTAGCTTCATGAATTCCTTTTTTATCAACACTGGAATGTGGCTACGTTTCATTTAAAAAAGCAACATTGTGAACAAAAAGCTGAGAAAATTGCGTTTTTATCAATAATTATATCATATAAATGATCAAAACATAGATGGAGTAGATCACTTCCATCAACACCCCCAAAGCTTTTGATTTATATGCTTTTTAATATCTGATTATTCTATTATTTTGCATATGCATCTGCTTACATATGTGATCGCTTGTTTCTGCCTCTTCGCCGTGTTTTGATCCAGACATTCTGTACTCTTTCAGAAGATGTGTAATTGCGCCCCCTACCATATAACAGTGAAAACACAGAAAGCCAGAAAATTCAGTCAGCGATGGAGAAAGAGTTAAAGAAAAGCTGTCCAACATTTTTTTAACACATTTCAGCCATCTATCCTGACAAACCTTCATTCCATCTCAGTCCAGGATAAGTCATAGTGTCGTGCATATTTACTAGGCTGCTTGCAACGCTGAAAATAAAATCTGAAACACAAGATAAAATGAAAATCAGTTTTGTTCTCATGAAAGAATCGTGGCACCGACAGTGTGTTATGCTGACTTTAGATAACCTCACCTCATGTCGAGGACAGCAATAGAGTGCTACAGGGATGACGTCAAAACCCAGATCCTTCATGATATTCCTATGGGGTTTTAGAATGTTTTTTTAAATTTATGAGTAAAATAAGGTTTGCGTACCCATTTATGAATCAAGCTAACACTTGGTTGTGTAGTATATGCCACCTTGGGTTAAATCACAACAGTATGTGTGAGTCACTCGAAACTCGAACATGACTCTGCAAACCATATAATAGGTCAAGTTACAACCAGTAAAACAGTTGATCTGCTATTTGTAAACATTAGACCTAAAATGATATGATAATATTAATCCAAGTACCATTCAGAATGTATACCATTCTAGACATTCACTGCAATACTTTATCTCTGGTCATCCATTGTTGTGCCCATTTGTCATCTACTCATCACTGCACTGTACTGCTGAACCTGTACTGTGTAACAATAACTGCTGTTCATCACCTGCTCTACCACTACTCCGCCCTGTTGACTGCTGTTACCCACTCAGACAGGGATTATTACAAAACAAACTCCCTTAATGGGTTTGTTGAGGGTGCTTTGGGAGTCTGTACTAAACATGGTGCTTGAGGAAAATATTTGGTACTCAATCCTTGACTGAATACACACATCACACTTTATGCCAGACACACTCATTCAGTTCAGGGTGGTGCACAGGACTCACTTGTCCAGAGCTAAACTAAACAAAATATTTCCTGACCTCGATTCAACCTGCCTTCGCTGAAGCATCTACATTACTAGACTCTTTCTAGTCCTGTTCCAACTTGTGTCGTTTCTGGGGGAGAGTTTTTAGGTGTCTTTTTTCTTTTTCTCAACAGACCCTATAACCCCCTAACAGCATTGTTTGGTATTCTTTCTAAACTGACCACTTTGACAGTACAGCCTTTGAAACTTCACTGGCTAGACGACTTAATAACAGGAAGTCAGCAGTGCTTCCTGTTTATTACCACTGGGTTTTAGATTTATTTGCATGCTCTTAAATGAAGTGACAGTGAGACAGAAAACTGAACACTTCTTGAAAATTTGGAAACTGTTCTTGGAATACTTTCATGAGACAAAATGTTATCCTCACTATCTTTTTCTATTTTTTTCTGCCCATTTTTATCTCAAATTTCCAGTTTATTTGTGATGCCACATATGACATATGACAATACTGAAGTTATATTTAGCAATTTACACAGCAAAAAGTGGTTTCACAAACACAAAATGCTCAGCAGCAACACAGACAGGAACAGAATTTTTTTGAGCTGTCACAATAGAAAAATATTACCACCTATGTAACATCCAGACAAACTATATCAAACATACTGTGTTATCTACATTGAAGTAGTTTAATCATGACTTAATCATGAATTATTTGATCAGCTACATCATAATCCAAAAGATTATGGGAACAGCTAGGGTTCAAGGGGGTGTAGGATTTGGCATGACAATGGTGTAACAAAGTTAGGGAAGATTAGATGCTTTTATGTACAGTTGCTAGGTATAAAATGTATAATGTATGAAAAGCGTGTTATCCCTTACCAAAAAGAAGTATACTTCGTTTATTTTAAGTATACTTTATGTAGTAAGTATACAAATATCAGTGTACTAGTAGTATACTTGTAAGTGTACTATTTCAATACTCCTTGGGACTAAATTGGCCCACTTTCTAGTATATAAAAGTATACTTTTAAGTATATGTCCCAATTTAGGTATTAATTTGTATTAGGGTTGCAAAAAAGTGGAAAATTTCCAGTAAATTTTGGAAACATTCCAGGATTTTTTGGAATATTCCAGGGATGTTTGGAAAGTTTCCGGAAATTTACCGAAAATGTTCTACCCCTTTGCAACCCTAATTTGTATAGATTTTGTTATATAAATATCTGAACATACAAAACATGAAAAGAAAGAACAGGGTATCTGCTTGTAAACAAAAACATTTTATTCTAGCGTCATGCATTCTTTTTTATAAACACTCGAATGTGGGTAAGTTTCATAAATAAAAAAATTAAGAAATAAATACACAATATTTTGAACCAAAAGCTTAAAAAAAGACTATGAATTGGATTCAGAATGATTATCAAAACGTAGATGGAGTCGATCAACACCCCAAAGCTTGACAGTCATTACCTCTTCATGGGTCGACATTTTATTCCATAACGTTACACAGTTTTGATGCTGTTTTATGTCTGATGATCGTGTTAGATTACATGTGGAAGCATCTGTTGTTTCAGTTCCTTCTTCACTTGTGTTTTTTTGGAAATTCTGTACAGAAAATGTGTACTAGCGCCCCCTACAGTATAACAATGAAAACACGGATTCTAGGAGCACAATTATAGCTAAAATATATTTAGACTTTTTCTAAGTATAAGTCAAGTATACTTAAATGTCATATATTTCTGAGAAGTACATAAAGCCCATTTCTGAGAAGTACATAAAAAGTAGACTAAAAGTATAATTTCCTATTTTTAGTTTAAAAGAAGTATACTAATAGCACACTTGAATAAACTTATTTTTCGTAAGGGTAGTACACTGGAAAAAAAAAGAATTGGTGTAGAAACAATTTTCACTCAGAAATTACCAGTAAATTTCTCAAACAATTACAAAGAAACTGCAGGTAATACATTAAATTTAAATGTAAGATTTTGAAGTATAAACTGACAAAATGTGTTCTTGTAAAACACATACTCCAGTAATCTTTTACAACTTTTACAAATCAGGAAAACGTCAGCAAAATATTCAAGTAACCAACATGTAAAAATCATGGAAAATTAATTAAATTTGTGTGTGTGTGTGTGTATATATAACTCAAGTTTTGCGTGTGTGTTTCCATATTATAAGCTACATTGCCAGTTTACAGATGTCTAAACTTACAATTCAGTTTTCAGAAAAGCCTGGTGGCAAATATCTCACAGAAAGGTTAGTGGAAACCTGTGAGACATGTCTGTAGATGACAAACCTGTCAAAATCTTGAAATCATAAACTCAGACGACCTTGACAGCACATAGCCAGACGTTTGATCCCTCCTGAATCATGAGAAGGGGCAGACG
>NW_015656605.1:322372-323647 GCF_001515625.1 Sinocyclocheilus rhinocerous
AAAAAGCTGAAAAAAGACTATGAATTGGATTCAGAATGATAATCAAAACGTAGATGGAGTCGATCAACACCCCAAAGCTTGACAGTCATTACCTCTTCATGGGTCGACATTTTATTCCATAACGTTACACAGTTTTGATGCTGTTTTATGTCTGATGATCGTGTTAGATTATGTGGAAGCATCTGTTATTTCGGTTTCTTCTTTGCTTGTCTTTTGGAAATTCTGTACGGAAGATGTGTCATAGCGCCCCCTACCATATAACAATGAAAACACGGATTCCCGGAGCACAAGTATAGCTCAAATATATTTAGACTTTTTCTAAGTATAAGTCAAGTATACTTAAATGTCATTTTAAGCATATTTCTGAGAAGTACATAAAAAGTAGACTCAAAGTACACTTTCCTATTTTTAGTTTAAAAGAAGTATACAAATAGAACACTTGAATAAACTTATTTTTTGTAAGGGATTGTTGTTTTGTCAAATGATTAAAAGATATAAACAAAATGCAGATTATATTATTCTTTTGACAGTAAACATTTGCTCATCAGTATGCTCTTCTATCTCAGGCCAGTTTGAGCTGAGCTGTCGTACAGGTGAACACTACGAAGCTGGCATGCGTCAACATTACGAAGTCAAGGCCTGTTCGACAGTGACTCCTGCAGCAGAACATTTCACCTCCACAGTGTGGTACTATATAGCAGCAGAGGAAGTTGAGTGGAATTATGCCCCAAACCGCACATGGGAATTGGAGAAACACAATACTACACTGGAGGAAAGGTATACACACAAACTTAAAAGCATATGTGTGCTTAAGACTCTATATTTCACACAAAGCTAGCCACACAGTTTTACCTATTTACTGTTATTTTAGGATTACTAGAATGTGTACACATTTAGACACATTGATGCACACATTATCGTTTTTATCCCCTTTTCTTTCCTGCTTTACTCAGCCCTGGAAGTGTTTTTCTTGAACAATCAGAAAATCAGATTGGTGGTAAATATAAGAAGGTGGTGTTTCGTGAATTCATAGATGAAACCTTTACCAAAAGGAAACCCAGGCGTCCAGAGGAGGAGCACTTGGAAATAATGGGTATGGCACATCTGACTTTGGAAGTGTGAATTGTAAACTCCTTTTTTTCTTCTGAAAACACTCCTTAAGATTTAGTTGTAAATCTTGTAATTCTGTAAGTCGTTTTTTAAACCTGCTTCTCAATAATCATACATACATGCATATACAGTAAATGTGTGTGTATGTATGTGTATGTGTGTGTG
>NW_015656605.1:324012-328221 GCF_001515625.1 Sinocyclocheilus rhinocerous
GAATGCTCCCCCGATCTGCCTAAATGCGTCTTATGTTTGCGCAAATTATTCATGATCCAGCCTCATCTACAGAGGAAGTGAGTATAATGTTTTGTAATGAATCTTTGCAAATCGCCTTTCCTAATAATGTGCTAATTAGCAAGTTTCACGATGAATACAGCTAAAGTAAACAGTCTCTGAGAGCAGCTCGGAAGAGAGGGGCGGGGTCAGCAGAGCTCATTAACATTTAAAGGAAAATGCTACAAAAACGGCTTGATCTGAAAAGAGTACAGTAATAAAAATTTTATTTTTACACTACCATTGAGAAATTTTAACCAAACTATGTTACAGACTTTTCATTAAGACCCCAAAGAATCATATAAACTTGTGGAAAATGGGCATCCTATGACCCCTTTAACGTTACCTTGAGGATAATTATTTTTAAGTTTCCCTTCAGTGGAACACAAAAAGTGCATTTTTGAAAAATATTCTGGTTACCAGTTTTAGTGTTTCTTATACAGTGGAGATCAAAATGATCGAACAAACTATAAATACTTGATTTTTTCTGAAATATTGTTCATCTTCATCACTCAAAATTTGAAGGAATATTAGCTGTGGCTATACCACTGTTATACTAACTATTCTGCCCTCACTTTGGTGTCTCTCTTCCCGAAGTTAGACAGATAGATAAACTCTTTCCAACACATAGACTTGTGGGAGAATGCCGCTTTATTCCAAACCATGTTGACCGTGTATGTTGAAATGAAGAGAAACTACAGAAAGGAGAATTATAGTTAGGGCTGCACGATAAATCGCATGCGATATTTAACGCGCATCTTATCAATTTTTTCTGAAATATTGTTCATCTTCATAGCTCAAAATATGAAGGAATATTAGCTGTGGGTATACCACTGTTATACTAACATGTTTAACAAAATAACAAGATATTTCAACAAAAATGTTTATTTTGTGAAAAACAGAGTGATCAAAATTAGAAAATAGTAACCACTGCAGCACGAAAGAGGATTACAACTAACATTTTGGAAGGTTACAGCTGATCGAAAATTAGTAGGAAGTGTAGAAGCCCCTGCTTTGAGTGACTTCAGCACATCTGCGGCCGCAGGACATTAGTAGTTTCTCACTCTGCGCTGGTGTGATCTTGGTCCACTCTTCTTCAAGTCTCTTTCATAGATCATGGGTTGTAGTGGGTTTCTTAGCCATAACTTTCCGCCAAAGATTTTCCAGAGATTTTCAGTCGGGTTTAGATCAGGACTCTGGGCCAGCCATTTAATTATTTCAGTGTTCTCAGCTTCAAGGAACTGCTTTGTCCGTTTTGCAGTGTAACGGGGACATTGACTTGCATTTTGACACTGCAATTTTCGCAGGCTGATTGGGAGATGCTTGCAGGGAAGGAACCGCATATTGCTGAAGGAGGTTCTGAACATTTGCATTCTTCTGACACGTATCTGTATAAGAGGCCCAACTCCTGCTGCAGAAAACATCCCTCAAACCATGACACTTCCTCCTCCGCCTTTCATTTACTTCTTTACGCACTCAAGCTTCAATCTTTCCCCAGTTTGTTTCCCATCTGACCCAAATAAATTAAACTTGCTCTCATCACTAAAGTGAACTTTGGACCAGTTCTCTCTCCACACAACAAGCTCCTCAGCAAAGGTGAGCTCAGCCTTCTGATTCTTTCTGCTGATGAGAGGCTTCATTACTGCAGAGTGCGCTTTCAGTCCGACTTATATTAAACGTCGAGACAGATCCATACCCTGTTCAGCACTGAACTGGTGAGCAATTCCAGCTGCAGTGCTGAACCGATTCCCCTTTGAGAGTCTCTGCATCATACTGTCCTCTCGTGCATTTGTCTTACATGGACAACCAGCCTTTTTGGGGGACTTGAATGAATTATTGTCATTGTAAAGCTGCGAAATTTGAGAAATCACAGATTTGGAACGACAATCTTCTCTTGCAGTGGCTGAAAGGGTGATCCCTTTGGCCTTCAGCTGGACCACCTCCTGTCGCAGACTTTCAGTCACCTTAGAGTGGCCCGCCATCTTGCAATCTCAGTGAAAATTGGAGGAATGCTGCTAGTTAGATAGGGTTTGTCAGATAATTAAGGGAATCAGTACCAGGCACCAAATTAACACCAGTGTGTGTGTGTGTGTGTGTGTGTCATTGTCTGTATTACAAGTTTACTGGAGAAATACATGGTGCCTTCAGTTTTACTATTTTGAAGAACAAAATTCTCTCTCTCTTCCACAGGCATTAACGGAAAGTTGTATGCTAACCTCCATGGGTTAAATATGATAGAGAATGACAAGACCGAGTGGTATTTGATAGGACTGGGGAATGAAGTGGACATGCACACTGTGCATTTCCATGCTCAGAGCTTCACTTACAAAGTACATACATAAACACACCAGGGCAGATAAAAAAATATTTATGGAGTGGCAAGGGGGTGGCATGAGGACAATGAGGAGTGTTGACGGCAAAGCAAGCGTCAATGCATATTTCTTGTGAATTTACGAACATACACATTTATGTCCGTAAATATGTGAATCAGGTGCATTTCCTCAGAGGAACCACAAAACTATAATTTTACCATTTAAAAATAATAATAAAAAAAATTAAAAAAAAGAATATCCAGGGCATGAAGACAGTAGACGCTGTCACACATTAAGAATGGTAAATTGCCGGATCACCTTTTCCAGTTAATTTACCACATGTGCTTTTCACACAAGCAACAACTGTTTTAAGATTACCATTTACACGTCAGTACCAAAATAACAGTAAACTCTATGATGTCAAACACATAAACGCTGAATATACTTAGAATTAATTAACATTGCGTATATAATTAAGGGAAATAATTGAGATTAGATTCCTACCCAACATGTTATTATAGCTGCCATTCTGCCATTTTTATTTGTTTGTGTGTTTATTTATTTATTTATTTTGTATGTTGTTTTTTTTTCCTCGGATGGCAAAAAGATCTATATGAATAATAAAAGCAGAGAGGGCAGTCTGAGAATTCAAACTTAGTGTTTCCAAGTCTTTTTGCATCATTCATTAAAAGAACTGGCCTATAAGAAGCATTTTTCATTAGTTGGGCTCCACTGGTTGCACTGTGTGATTTTGATTTACTATGAAGATTGGTTCATAAGATTTTTTTTTATTTTTTTTATGAATACCAAGTAATAGAATGACATTTGTACCATTACTTTGCAGTACATAGTCTTTTTTATCTCATCACATTGAAGCTCTGCTGCGAAAAGCAGACTAGGAGACACTGCTTACATTTCCATTTTATACATTGAGATACCGAATGCTAGGGTGACCTCCCCTCCATGCCACCCCGGTAGATCCACTCCCGAAACACGCTAATGCATAAATACAGCTTAAGTGTTAAAATGTCTCTCAAACACTGATTTTCTCTCCCTCAGATGAATCATTCTCATCGAGCTGATGTTTATGACCTGTTCCCAGGAACATTTCAGACCATTGAACTGACTGCAGGAAGTCCTGGGCAGTGGCTGCTTCACTGCCATGTGACCGACCACATCCATGCAGGCATGGAGACCATTTTCACTGTTCGTCCTAAAGGTTAGTAGTGAAAGTTTTCAAATAGGCCTGCAGAGAACCTAACCTAGAGAGGTCAGCATAAGGATGCTTTCACACACAAGTTAATAATGTGGACCCGAGTCTGTTTGCCCTTAGAGTTCAAGTTGTTTGGTTGGTGTCAAATCATTCTTCCAAACTCAGACATGCATTAGTGTCCAATCCTGCTTCTAGAGGGTCATGAGCTGGTTCAGGTTTGTTTGATTAGGGTTGGAGCCGAACTCTGCAGGACAGTGATCCTCCAGGACCAGGATTGGACTCCCTGCACTGGTGAACCATACTACTTGAGGTGGTGTGGGGTATGGTTTATATGAACTCAACTGTGATTCTTTGTTGGTATGAACTTGTTCCATCTTAAAGGGGTCCTATTATGCTCTTTTACAATGTCTTGAATTTGTTTTTGGGGCTGTACTAGAACATGCTCTCATGCTTGGTGGTTCGAAAAACGCATTGTTTTTTACATAATTTACATTATTACAATACCTTTCTCCCCAGTCTGACACAAACGGCTCGATTAGTTCCGGGTTTGATGAACGCCCGCCTTCCGGGCGTGATGTGATTAGTTAGCTGTCCCAGTGCGTTGTGATTGGCGAACAGCTTAGACGG
>NW_015656605.1:329210-329583 GCF_001515625.1 Sinocyclocheilus rhinocerous
CTTTAAAGGGGTCCTATTATGCTCTTTTACAAAGTCTTGATTTTGTTTTGGGGCTGTACTAGAACATGCTCTCATGCTTGGTGGTTCGAAAAACGCATTGTTTTTTACATAATTTACATTATTACAATACCTTTCTCCCCAGCCTGGCACAAACGGCTCGATTAGTTCCGGGTTTGATGAACGCCCGCCTTCCGGGCGTGATGTGATTAGTTAGCTGTCCCAGTGCGTTGTGATTGGCGAACAACTTAAACGGTGTTTCAGTACTGCCCCGCCCCTTGCCAAAGCAGCAAGTTTAGTTAAGGATGGCGTCAATATTGCCATATCAATTTGAGCCGGATTCAGACGAGGCGAATATAGAACAAGAGGATCATGA
>NW_015656605.1:330006-332858 GCF_001515625.1 Sinocyclocheilus rhinocerous
AAAATAACTGCATTTACTATGTACAGATAAGTGCATATGTATTATTTTTATTGTTATTTAATTCTAACATTATAACGTGAATTGCAGTGAGACTGTTACCGGTTTCCCCGGTAACGGCTGTACATAAAACAGCGCTCCGCTCAAAAAAACACTGCTTTATCAGACATTACATGCAAGATTAAATGAAAATGACATCCAATTTTCTGAAAACAGTCGGTTTGCTTCAGAAATACAGTGATATAAAAACACCCGCACTCAATGTATGGGAAACACTATAGTCTCATAATTGAAGTGTCCAGTATTGTACTGTCAGCAATTTATTATAAAAACGTTTTCATAATTGTAACACATATTTACATACATAATTATTCAGGTGCATGTGTAATAACTTGTGAAAACTTGAGGCTACAGCAGTACTTCTTCATCGTCGTCTCGTCTGATGCACTCAACCAAGCATTGTAACCACGACCTCGCTCCTCCCCACCCCCCAACCATTCGAATTTCTGTAGGCGGGAATTATTTTAATGATATTCTAATGGGCCGCTTCGTGATATCATGGAAGTGAACTGATATTGAAGAATGTGCATCACTGCATGCTTCCCGCAAGTCATAAGCAGTGTCCTGTATTTAAATTTTGGTTATAATTTTGACATTTTGTTTCATCCACAATGTAAAAAAAAAAGAAAAATAAAACATCATGTTCTAGCTAGTGCAGGAACCTCTAATAATAGCAGGTTATTTCTCTACCATGTGTCCTGCATTACATCTGCTGATCTGCAACAGAACAATAATCAGGCAGTCACCCTAGTATGTGTGTGTGTAGATGGTAAATCCAATGTGACAAAAACATCAATAACAAAAGAGTGCCCAGAAAAGTTGGCATTTTCTGGAGTGAAGCTGGATTTTTGTTAATATTTTGTTCACAGACACTGCAACAAATGCACATGTAAATCCAGGAATGCGCAGGGCAATTCACAAAATCAAGAATCAAAGTGTAATAAGAAGCTTACATGGATTTTAAAGCTTACAGTATAATCCACTAATACACAAGGGGCATTGGTATATATGTATGCAATAATGTATTCATGTGGCAAAAAATACAGAGGTGACTGCATTTGTGGATCTTTTGAAGCTTTTATTCACACAAAATAGAGAGTTGATCTCCAATGTATTTGGATTGCCTCCATATTGCTTTGACACCAAATGATAACGTAAATCAGGGTTCCCCAAATGGGTTTGTGAGGGAACTACAGGGGGTTCTTAGTATTTTTAATAAGTTTCTGTTTTTAAACAGAAGGGACAGTTTGCTCAGGGGACGATAACCTTGTTGTCGGTCGTTGCTGTTACTGCCTCAGAATTTAGCAGGAGACTCTGTGATGAATAGTAGATGGATTTTGTAACAAGCTTTCCAATTGGTCATTCTGTATGCTATCTATATATGTGGACATATTCAGTAAAGTGTTCACGTTCAGATATGCATGGAAGTCCTTATGTTTCATAACAGTGCCAGAAGAGGGATAATAGTTCAGGTGGACTGGGTTAATTTTGCATATGTCATTGTTGAGTGAAGACCATGCTCAAGTTCAAGTTCACGAAAAGTTTGGCAATGTGCAGTTCATCTATTCCATGGTGAAGGAAGCAGAGAGTATATTCAAATGATTTGCATTAGATAATGATGAAAACTATGAAGTAGTGATTCAGACATTTGACGAGCACTTCATTCCTTTGAGAGAATTTGATATACGAATGTGCAGACTTTCATCAGTGGAGTCACAGAGAAGGGGAGACAATGGAGGCATTCGTAAGGGGACCCAGAAGATGAATATATCGCAGATAGGATTCTGATCAGATTGAGAGATGAATCTCTGTAAAGCTGCAGCTTCCAGGAACATTGACAAACATTGACGATTTGCTCAAAATTCTGAGCAAAGTGAAACCAAAATGAACAAAGTGAGAAGGAAGGAGGGGTGAAATTGCACAAGATACAACAAAACACATAACCAGAGAGAAGTGGTGTGCCACACAGAAATGGTGCAAAACATGACGTCATAAAAATACTGGGCCAGTGATGTTTCGTTTGATCTGTGTGCACCTATTGTACCACAAACGACCAAATAAAACACGCCTGAACCAGCTAATGAAGTACTTGAAAATTACAGGGAGGTATGTTTGAGCTGTGCTCAAGTGAATCCATATCTCGATTCTCAAACAGGAAAAAAAATTGAATGAGGCTTGATTTTTTTGTATCTCAGGCAGTGGTGGAGGTAACGAATTACAACTACTCACGTTACTGTAATTAAGTAGTTTTTTCGGGTACTTGTACTTTTTTGAGTATATTTTTAAAGCTGTACTTTTGCTTGTACTTAAGTATAAATTAAGCAAAATAATCTACTTTGTTACTTTTAAATCATAGTTCGTTACTGAGTACGACCCACAATTTGAATTGATATTTAAACCTTTGACGGCACTTCAGTAGCCAATAAAGATATCCGACCGTAAACGGACCAATAACAGCCCTGATATCTGAACCGGGAAAAGCTGGATGCGAGGTCTCACATAGGCCTAACTTATACTAATGAACTGCCTGTCCTCTCACTCCGATATTGTTTGTGCGCACTCAGACTGTGGCAATCGCGATCTCTCCGTGCTTTTAAAGTAGATTACTCTTTGCTCCTGGATTAAACTTTGTCAAAAATTATCAACCATTCAGAATAGATCCACGCCTGACCGATGAAAATCCTACTGGAAATTTTATTGGCTGTAAGTGAAATGCACCAGAAAGTCTTTCAACAATCAAAGGTGGAACTTTAATTTCTTTACAATGTAAGTTTATGCTAGAAATGTTTTGGAAT
>NW_015656605.1:333004-350054 GCF_001515625.1 Sinocyclocheilus rhinocerous
CAGACTGTGTGCAATCGCGATCTCTCCATGCTTTTAAAGTATAAATTATTTCTCTTTGCTCCTGGATTAAACCTTGTCAAAAGTTATCAACCATTTAGAATAGATCTACGCCTGATCGATGAAAATCCTACTGGAAATTTTATTGGCTGTAAGTGAAATGCACCAGAAAGTCTTTCAACAATCAAAGGTGGAACTTTAATTTCTTTACAATGTAAGTTTATGCTAGAAATGTTTTGGAATAGGATATTTGTCTGATTTGTACATATAAATATCCTAGTCTTTCTAACTGCATCACTACATTGTACAGACATTACAGGTCAAAGCCATCTGATGTTCCATTTATCTAAATAAATAGGCCTAACATACTGTATATGGCTCTTAAATCACTGCTTATAAAAATTCAGTGTTGTCATATTTCGGATACCACAAACTGAATTGAGTTCATTTGTTTTATAATTTTATTACTAACTGTGTACTTGTCCTTTTTTTGTAAATTCAATTCAGTTTGAAATCAAGCTTCCTTGTGCTGTAAGCTTTTGCAACAAAGTTACCCTATTTTAAAGACAAATACACAGAATGAGCAAATGTTTAAGATTGAGATTTTTGTTTACCCTATTTTAAAGACACAACTACACATAATGAGCAAATGTTTAAGATTGAAATTTTTGTAATTGGTAATTGTAATTGATCAATATTTATATGTTTGTAAATAAAAGCCTATACTAAAATCTGTTCATCATTTAAAGCGAATGTGTCTTTTTAGAAGACTTGGATTAAACCAATTTCAAAGCTTGAAATAATGATTGCCTTGAAAAAATGGATGTACAAAAAAAGTTAAAAATATTAATTTATCTATATGGCAGTATACAGTATGTGGTAGTTTTGCCAATGGTATTGAAAATGATTAGTCGTCATGAAATCAAAAATAACCCTACTTACTTTTTAGTGCACATTACTAGTCTTGTGGTGAACAATTGAACTGTGCAAGTCAACACACTGGGGAAAAAAATGTCTGCCGTCGTAATCTTTCATCAAAAACTGAAAATTGGCTTCCGCTCTGGAAGCCAATTTTCCGAAGCTCCGTTTCGTTCTTGCTCTGATGACGTCAGTTTGATGGCTTGGGGAGAATCCTCTTGTTAAGTCATGAGTTCACCCAAAAATGAAAATTTGATGTTTATCTGCTTAACCCCAGGGTAGAGACCTCTTGGGGAGAATCCTCTTGTTAAGTCATAACGTAAGGACTGCTGATACCGGGTGCATGCCTCTACTTATTTCACTTGAGAATACTATCTCAACAGCCATTTATGAGCATTATTTAATTAATATTACATATTTAAGATAAGCATTTAAAAATTAGCTGTGCACACTACAGTCTCCATGCTCACAGTGTCTTAGACACTAATATTTTAGCTGAATCTGGGATTTCAGTATGGAGATAAAGGTTAGGGTTATAATTTTTCAGTATTACATGACATCGTGAGTGTGTATATGCACAGTTTGTTGTTTTTTGGGGGGCTTCTGGCAGAGCGTTGGGGGGCGTCTGGCAGAGCGTTAGGACCCAGAAGCGGTGAAGCGTGATGTCTGACGTAATAAGCAGATATTCTTAACCACTCCTATCCAACCGTGAATCTGCTATGAGCAGGAGGTGGAGAGGAGGTGCACCACAATAAAACCCCACCCTTTATTCAATATTCCATTTCACTTGGAAATACGTCACAACACTGAAGTCAGTTGCAACTTCCGGTTCACGGGTACTTTACTATTGATATTTTTCAAGGTATTGAAGTTAGAAATTCCTGTTTTCCCACTAATTCACGTACTTTGTCAATAAGATAAAAGTGGGTTTTGTTCAAAGTAGCTATTATCCACATAGATCTTTGATATGAATGAATATTTTTTGGTAATTCATTAAATATCGCAGACTAAAAAGTAACTAGTAACTAGTACTCTGAGTAGTTTTTGAGGGGAGTACTTTGTACTTTTACTTAAGTACTGTTTTGACACCAGTACTTTTACTTGTAATTGAGTATTATTTCAGCAATGTAACAGTACTTGTACTTAAGTACAAATTTTCAGTACTCTTTCCACCACTGATCTCAGGTTACAAAAGATGAGATGCAAAGCGTGTTAGGGTGGCAGAAAAACATTTACTTTAGTTGGTAGGGGTATATAAGTGAATACACAGGGTTTTAACCTGCATGGGCCAAGAACTGTGATCACAACAAAGATGAGAGGTGAAGTACTTGCACAGGGCTTGGTAAATGTTGTAAGTGTGCACACCTAACAGTGTGGTGGAAAGGTTTCAGCCAGGTGTGTCCGATTATTAAGGCAACACAGTGCAAAGAACCATTTCCATTGACAAAGCTACCTCCAGGCTTTTCAACCCAGGCATACTTTTAACTCATCTTGACAAGGAGGGAAATGCAGTTCGGTGAACAGTGTCTTTAAGCTTACATTACTCACTTTCAAATCCACTTCCAAAATAACTTGGCCATTGTGGTTAATGTGTAGACTCTACTGAAAGAGAGGAATATCATGTGTAGGGAGGATAAATACTCCTCCAAGGGAATTTCTGTGATTCTTACAAAATCATCATATTTAAATAATTATATTAAAGTTGAACAGTGATAAAACTCTGGTAAATTGAAGCACTTAGCTAAACTGAAAGCAACTCCAAGTGCTTTCCTTTAATAATGGTGTTGGTAATGGAGTTTATATTCCTTGCCACAGTCACCTCAGGCACCTTGCTTCAAAACAGGGATTCATATAACCCTGGGTAAAAAGCAGTGGTAAGAACGATGATAACCTGGGGTTAAGCGCAGTGTGCCCTTTTGTTATGTTGCAGTCTTATGCTAAAATGCTTTATTTATTTATTTTTCACATCAGTCTACACGTCATCATACCTTGGGACAAAGCAAAACCAGATTTATAATATAAAAACCAGATATAAAACCAGATTTTTTAAATACAAATGTATTAAAAATAAATGGTAATATCATATTGACAGAAGTATTTAGATCCTTTACTCACTTAGTTGAAACATTTAATTATAGCCAACTTTTTGGGTATAATGCAACAAGCTTTGCACATCTGGATTTAGGGATTTTGGGTTCAAGTCTGGACTCTGGGCCACTCAATGTTTATTCACAGAGTCAACCCTAAGCCACTCTTGAATTGTATTAGTTGTACTTTGGTTCACTGTACTGTTGAAACGTGAACCTTTGGCCCAGTCTGGGGTCCTGAGTGCTCTGGACCAGGTTTTTATTAAAGATATTTCGCTTAGTTTAGCTTTTCCTACCCTGGTGTATATTCAAATTTCCGAAGCATCAGAACAGCTCTCTGTGAGGAATCGATCGAAATATAAGATGTAGTCATATAAATCTTCATAAATAAGTCATTTCATTTCATTGAATTGGAGAAACCCGTTGATAACCCAGTCTGAATGATTCATTCATGAATATAACTGATTTGAGTCAAATCATTCAATTAATTGATCCTGTCGCAGTTTTAGCTGATTTTATTTAGCTGCTGGTGTCTGGAACTCATTATTCACATATAATAATATAAATAAATAATAATAATAATAATTTCCTTGTTCTTGTACAAGCTATTCCTTGACTTATAAACTATCCCTTCTGTGTCAGAAACAAGCACTGTGTCAGGGATAACCACTCATGCATCAACTAAAGAAGATCTGAGACAGGAGGAGAAGGAGGAGGTGACTGAGATATTTGAGGAAAATGGTGAGCTTTAGAAAACAAGCTTTATAGTTGTTGTATAAAAATTATTTAATTTTAATTTGATCATGTTAATGGTGTCAGTGTGTAACAGCTCATGAGATACGTTTGCATATATAATGAATATGGTGTAGTTCTCTTAATTTACAGTCTAAAATTTACGGACTTATTTTATTAGTATGTCGAAACATATCGCCTTGTCCAGACCCATCACATTGGAGAAAAGTGCTGGGCAGGAAGATCAGGTCAAGGACGGAAGAAGTGACATTGATGATAGAAGTAGGCAGTACAGTCAAGACAACAAAAGTCTAGCTGAAGAAAAGAGGCAGAGTAGAAAGTTTGGTGATGAGGGAGATGAGAACACAGATTAGGTCTATGGCCAGACAAATTAATGGACATCGAAAGGGAGAGAATTGTCAGAAAGTTAGCAACAAAGGTTGCAGACATGTTGAAGGAGATGCCAGTTGATTCACACGGGAAGCAATTTCCAGGATATTTGCAGTTCACAAAAGCTGCCAATGGAAGAGAAAAGCTCAGAAGGGATTGACTTGCTTACAGCAAAAGCACAAAACTGCTTTCTACTGTATTCCATGCTTGCTTTTCTCAAATGAACTGAAAAGTGGTTCCCAGAGTGTTCTAAGCAATAGAGATGGATACAAGATGTCTGAAGTATCATGGCGCAGGATGTATGACAGCTTCCAAATCATGAAAGCAGCAAAGTCCACTGAACTTGCTATTTTAAATGGAAAAATCTACAGCACTCGATATTAGCAGAAAGTGGTATCGATAAGCGGATGGACCAACAATTACAAACAGAAATGGAGAAAAACAGAGAAATATATTCGTTCTAGAATTCTATTTAGCATCTCAAAACTTGCCTTTTCGTGGTAAAACTAAAAACCTGGATGATAAGCATAATGGAAATTTCCTTGGCAAAGTTGAACTTTTGACACATTATGATCCACTCCTTAAAGACCACTTGGATAAAATTAGGAATAAAAAGACAGGAACAAGGGTGACACATCACCTGAGATCTGATATTTAAAATGAATTCATTGATGTCTGTGGGAAAAAAGTTTTAAAGACAACCGTGAAGGAAAGGGAAGACACAATTTATTTCTCAGTTATTTGTGATGCAACTCCAGACCTTTCCCACACCGAACAGAATGTGTTACTTCTGAGGTACGTCAAGCATGATGCAGTAAACAATGACTGGGAAAAAAAACACACTAAACCTTGTAGATATGAGAATCCAATCCAGAGGCAGTCACATTTTTTGGAAACAAACTGCTTTTACTGCCTTTTCAGTGCTAGCCCTGAATGTTGGGCCATTTTGAGAGAGAAGACTGGTTGCTCCTTACATATGCTGTCAGATACCCATTGGAGTGCACGGATAGATGCTGTCAGACCAATTGCAGAACATCTGCCATCTGTAATAGAGGCCCTTGAGAGCATAAGTTTAAGTCGCAGTCTCACCAGTGAGTCTGAATCCCAAGCCAGTGGTCTTAAAATGTACTTTATGTCTTTTGAAGCCTTTGTACTTCTTACAGTTTGGTGCAAAGTACTGCAATACATTGAAGACCGTAATTTAGTTCTTCCATCTGGAAAGATTTCACTGGATGTATAGGCAAAAAACATTGAGGCCCTAAAGGAAGAGATGCTGGCTATTAGAGAGAAATGGGACATCCTGCTTTCTGAAGCTTCACTGGTGGCAAATCAGATTTGATTTTTCGTTTCGTTAAGGGTATGAAGTAGTGATTCAGACATTTGACGAGCACTTCATTCCTTTAAAGGAATTTGATATACGAATGCGCAAGGGGAGTAAGGGGAGTCAATGGAGGCATTCGTAAGGGAATCCAGAAGATGAATATATCCAAGATAGGATTCTGATCAGATTGAGATACAAATCTCTGAGAAAAGCAGCAGCTTCCAGGAACATTGACAAACATTGACGATTTGCTCAAAATTCTGAGCAAAGTGAAACCAAATTGAACAAAGTGAGAAGGAAACAGAGCTGAAATTGCGCAAGAAACAACAAAACCAGAGAGGAGTGCAACAATGTTGACCATTTTGCTGTAGTGTGCCTTACTAAAGCAGTGCAAGAAATTACGTCATAAAAATGCTTGTCAGTGATGTTTCTTTGCTCTGTTCTCAGAGATGTTGTTGCGAGGGGGAGGGGAAGTTAATGTTTTTTATTTGAGATTATGAGGGCACATTCATTTTTAAAAAACAAATAATTATGTGCATGGATAAATCATTCCATAAAAAATACAAAATGTGAATTTTGATTTCATGGTGACTTTAAAGGTAGGCGTACACTGTTCGGTCACTCACAGATTCTTGAGCCCTTGCACACGTTATGAGTAAGTTCACCTGTTGTCCCGGTACCCGGGAGATACTCAAAAGGTGCGTGTGTGTGTGTGTGTGTGTAAGTGCATTGGTCTAAGAGTGTGCACAGGGTGGTTAGTTCACCCAAAGTTCACCCATAAATAGGGTGTATAGTTCATGCAAAAAAGACAATTCTGTCATCATTTACTCACCCTCATGTTGTTCCAAACCCGTAAGATTTTCGTTCATCTTCCGAACACAAATGAAATCCGAGAGATTTCTGTCCCACCATTGACAGTCTATGCAACTACCACTTTGATGGTTCAAAAAGTTCTTAAAGAGATCATGAAGCTAATTTTCTGAAAAGTCTTGATCGCTTTATATGATGAACAGATTTAATTTAGGCTTTTATTCAATGTGAAATCAAAGTGCAGAAACATCTCAAAGATGATCCACAGAAATGGGATACAGCTGAGCTGAATGTCAAAATGTCAGCACAACACCAGAAAGTCATTGCCCAGAACTCGAAATTCTGCTTTCTTTATGGTTCATTTTATCTTTCATATTTGCTTTGATTTAAAAAAAAAAAAAAATGCTGATATCTTACCGTTACTTGGATAAGAGTTGTTCCACACATTTTAATTGCCTTTCTCTAATGGGCATAACCTTTTCTTTTTTAGAACACAAAAATATAAAATCCAAAAGTACAATATAACCATTTTGATCAATTAAGATTAATAAGCACAGCATGAAACATGATGCCTATTAACCGTCAAAAGTATGCATATACTTTCTGTTCTGAGCTCTCTGTTGTGTTAAGAATAATTCCTCTCTCACTTAGGGATTTTATTATGCTCTTAACTTTTTAACGTAAACAACTCTTTAGAGAGGATGAGTGACTAAACTGGATAAAGTGAGTGTCAATAGATTTATATGCATTTATATACATTCATTGTTTTTATTTGTATTTTACTTAGGGCCAACAAGGTCATCAGGGTCTTCATGGATTGATGACAAAAATCCAGACAGTGGTAAATAAACATTTATATTCACTGCATTGTTTATGTTCTTAATAAACTTAATAAAATCATGTAATTTTCATATACATTGTGAAAACTTTTAAAAAAATTACATCCTGTTTTTGTTTTTTTTTCCAGCCTTCAGTCATTTTAGAAACCTATCAACTGTGATGTTGTGTTTCCTTGGATTGGTCCTATCTTACTTTGTAGCACACTGAAAAAAGAACAAAGTGACCATTAGCCCTCAGAATGGATATTTATTGCTGTGACACTGATGCTCACTACTTAGTTACCTCATCTAGCATTCTCACTGCATAGCTGTTAAGGAAACTTCTCAGCTTTTGAGGGAAGCAACTACTGAACAAATGAGATATAAAGATTAGTCTTTCTAATTTTGATTTGACATTCAAGTAATGATCCATTTAATTGTCTAATCTTTCAGTTAATAAAATCAGCTTAAAGAAGAATGTACTATTCAAGCCTCTTGCGACTACTTAAAAATATCAATCCATCACAGCTTTACCTTAGAGCTCCTTTTTGATATAAACATTTAACTGCTTAATAAATCCGATAGTTTACTCTCCAGTCAGAAGTGAGCATCACTATGTCCTAGAGCAGAGGCCTTGGAAGTGGGGACTTTGGAGGGAACAGGGCTCTTGTGTGTCATTTAGAGTACACTTGATGAAGGGAGCAATGAAAGACAATGTATCTTCTTCATTATCTTAGCCTGGAATGTTACCATGACAACAGCATCCTTCAGCTCATTAGCTGTACACAACAGGAATCTCTTATTATTGCTGTTATTGTAATTGTTACAAATAAGTAACACAAAAACAATTTCGCCTCAGGTCTTGCAGTCTACACTAACGAGCTAATTAATGGAATCGGGTATATTAGATAAAGCAGACACACAAAATGTGCAATTATCGCCAGTTAGTAGCTGAGTAAGAGTAAGATGAGTAATGAGTGTCTGAATTTATAAGTTACTCACTTACTCGATCAATTGTTTTGTCTTTATGGCTGTCCATATGAACTGCTTTTTAATTGTTCAATATTTTTTGTATTAAGATTGTTGTGCAACATTTCTATTTTTAATTTGAACTATTTTTCATCTTAATTGTCCACTGTTTATGAACTTATTAACACAACTTATCAGTTGGATATAATAAAGAAGAAAATGAATAAAATAAAGAGCTGAATTATGAATATTATTAGTAGTATTAGTATTTTGAAGAATGGTATTTGAGTGTTTCATAATTATATGTATCCAAAGAGTTTGTATGTAAGTGTCATATTGGCATCACAGCATGCATTTCACATTGGTTTTACATTTTACAAGCATTTCATATGCATTTGTTTGAGCATTCAGCAGTATACATTGTAACGGTTGTGACATCCGGATGTACAATTTTAACCACAATTAACTTGTATATTTTAACTTTTTTGTTTTGGGCGCCAGATAGAAATAACTGTCAAATGTAATTTTTTTCCCAGATAGCTCTAAAGCCACCAATTACATTCAGTAACACAGTAACAAATCACAAAAAAAGGAAAGAAAGGGGGAAAAAACATGAATTGTCAATTTCTCAAAAATTTATTTTTAATAACTATGAAAAAAGTTCAGAGATCACTCCCTCAAAACAACATATCAGGGTTACAACATCAATCACATGAGCCCAAATGACAAAAAGACAACAACAACAAAAAAAACTTCGAATGCAAAGATAACAGAATATATCAATCATTTCAGAGTAAATAATTTGTGTCTGTTATGTTAAGTAAATCAAGCAAGCACATGAAGTCTATTATTATAAGAAGTGGAAGGTATTTGGTAAAACACAGAGCCTCCCTGCATCGGGACATCGCTCCAAACTGATGAAAGAGCCAGAGGAAACTGGTCAGAGAGGAGACCGAGAGCTACAGCAACTCTGAAGCAGCTGCAGGAATTTATGACAGAGTGCTCATTGTGTGCATGAGATAACAATAACACAAATCCTCCACAAATGTGGCTTGTATGAGAGGGTTTCAAGAAAGAAGCCACCCCTCAAGAAAGGCCACATGCAGTCACAACTGAGCTTTGCCAAAACGCACCTTGAAGATTCTGAGGCAGATGAGACTAAAATTGAATTATTTGGCCTCGACACCAAACGATACGTCTGTCGGAAATCCAATACAGCTCACCATCCAAATAACAGCATTCCTCCAGTAAAGCATGGAGGTGGTGATGTCCTGTTATGGGCTGTTTCTCTGCAGCCGGGACTCAAGCACTTGTCAGGATAGAAGGAAACATGGATGGGGCAAAATACCATCATATTCCTGAGGAAAATCTGCTGCCCTCTGCCAGAAAGTTGTCAATGGGTAGAAGGTTTACCTTCCAACATGACAATGACCCAAAGCACACAGCAAAAAACCAAGCACACAGTGGCTGAAGGAGAAAAAGGTGAATGTCCTTGCATGGCCTAGTCAGAGCCCAGACTTAAACCCCATTGAAAATCTGTGGAATGAACTGAAGACTGCAGTCCACAAACGCTCTCCGTCAAATTTAACTGAACTTGAGCAGTTCTGCAAAGAAGAGTGAGCAAATATGGCAAAGTCTAGGTGTGCAAAGTTAATAGAGACAAATCCCAAAAGACTAAAGGCTGTAAATAAAGCAAAAGGTGGCTCAACAAAATACTGACACAAGGGGCTGATCCTTTTTCCAACTCAGTGATTCTGTTTTTTTTTTTGTTTTTTTTTTCTTGACATGTTGCTGTTATATCTTTCACTTGGATGTTATAAGTTGCACTGAGTAAATACAGCTGGATAAAACAAAAACTGTGTGACGTCTTCATTTCAGGCTGCAAAGCAAAATGTGAGTATTTTAAAGGGGGCTGATTCTTTTCTATACTCACTGTACACTGTAACTTAAAAATATTTCTAAGGTGGAAGAATGCTGTTCTGCGAACCCTTGAAATGACTTTCAAAAGACTGATTGTTATCAGTCAACAATACATAGGCCTATCATTTCTTAACTGATGAAGATGAAGACTTAACTAAAAAGATGACCATATTTTGGCACCTTATGAGGCTTCTGGTCTGGTAATTAAGGTGTATGTGTTCAAATTTATGTTGTCTTGTTCATTTTTTTTAACATTGCTACAAAACTGAAACTTCAGAGATGGGCATATCCAAATAAACAAAACTAAATAAATAAACTTGCCTTTCTCCGTCAAGTCACCTTTATGTATATAGTGCTTTGTATACGATTGTACAGATTGTTTCAAAACAGCATTACAGGGATAAAGGGGGGAAATGATTCAAAGATGCAAGCAGAGTTCAATTCAGCTGTAAAGCAGCAGCCCTGTAGAAAACAGTGATGTCATCATCCAACTCCGTTTAGTTCTCTGTATTTTATTTATTTATTTTTTTGATGTGTTGGAAGAAGGAAATATGGGCAAGCTAAAAGATCTAAGTGACTTTGATAAGGGCCAAATAGTGTTGGTTAGATGACTGGGTCAGAGCATCTCTAAAACAGCAAGTCTTATGGGGTATTCCTGGTATGAAGTGGTTAACACCTACCAAAAGTGATGATGGAAGGACAGCTGCTGAACACACAAAACTCTGCAGGACAGTGGCCCCCTTCAAAGGTAAGTCCTGAAAATGGGAGACAAAAAATACAAGTTCAAGATGCACTGAATCCAGTAAAAGGCATTTAATGTTTGCATGCAGCAGCACGTCTAATCTTCAATGAGCCCAATAGGACCCACGCCACACCTCTATTTATTTACCGGTTACGGCTCCCATCAAGTTCAAGACACTGATGCTTGCATAAAGAACAGCCACAGGCTCAGCACTCGCCTACTTCCACTCACTCTTACGAATCTACATCCCCTCCAGAAGCCTGAGATCTGTAAGTGAGCGACGCCTCGTGGTACCATCACAGAGAGGCAGAACATTTTCGCTCACCATTCTTGGCTGGTGGAACGATCTTCCCAACCCCATCCGGAATGCTGAATCCCTGACCATTTTCAAGAGACAGCTGAAAAACTAATCTCTCTTTAGTCAACACTACATCTGCATTTGACTGCATCTTAATTTAATAAAAAAGAACCTTCACTTTCCTTAATCTCTTCCTGTTCTTGCTTGTACTAATCTGAACAATGTCTAAAACTTTGTATTCCGAGTATTTCCTGTGTTTATTTGCCTCTTTATGATGAATCGCATGTTGGATTCCTCGAAGTTGCTTTGGATAAAAGTGTCTGATAAATGAATAAATGTAGAGTCAGGCAGAGTGTTGACTGCTACCAAGGTGACAGAGTGACAGTTCATCAAGAAGGAAGGCTGCACTGAGAATATCAACTGAAATAAATGTTTCCCCCTTGTGGACACTAACATAATAGACAACTCTGGCCCCAGAGAGTGAGTGTAAATTAGGTTTACAGGAAATATGCTTGAAATTTCATTCTGCATCTTCTCAGATATTGCGATTTCATTGTAATTCTTCTCACAACATCACTGAATTCCCCATTAACTATATGGTATCACTGTAATACTTGACCATAAAAACATAGGCGTAGACGTCACCTTTTCTGTGTTATCATGTTTGGTTCAGGAGATACAAAATACATAATTTGGTAATGGCAGAAAGTAAAAGGGCCACCATTGCGACCACAAGGCGTTTTTGCGATGGCTCCATTTCTGAAAATGTTCAGGGCCCCAAACTGCACAAGTGTACCAAGTTTCATGCTTTTATGAAAAGGTGAACAAATAAAACGTGATTTCATCTACTTGAATGTTACAGTATTCGCTTCAGTACATTACATTTTATCACCTGGGCCCAGTTTTTCAAAAAATGTAATCTGGATCAAATTGATCCGGATTTGGAAATCCAATGTTTTGCTATCCAGGATCACACCCCTTTGAGTCCATGGTTCCAACTCTTTGGTGTAGCCAACACTGATCTAAAAAGCCTTGAGCATGATTGCTTTGGTTTGTGCTCAATTAGGCTTACACCAATCAGCTCATTGCTGGTTAATGGGTGACACCATTTAAACACATCATGTCTTTGCACCCATAGAATCCCTCTTTTGCTTTTGAAAAACCCATTTCTAAGATTTGATCCAATCCGTGATCCAAAATCCCACTGGATTACTTTTGAACAACTGGGCCCTGGTGCCGGTTGCATAAAATGCTTAGACTAGTCTTACAGCTAAGTCATCTATTATTACTTATTTTTTTCTTAAAGACTTGACAACTTTTTAAAGTGAGTTGCATAAGAAAAAAGTAGATTGGCCTAATTTGAATCAGAAAAGATTGATTTTAACACAGTGACTAAATTTATGCAACTGGCCCCTGAACTTGTTGAAATTGAGGGCCAGTCACAGAGCTGGTCACAATTAACAAAGCTTACTGGCTATAAAGCATGTTATTGCTTTCCAAACAATTGAAACCAAGTCTAATAGTCATAAATGTATCTCTCTCTCTTGTGTCCCACATTGTCCTGCAAAATCAAATCTGCTGTCCTGCAACAGAGCAGTAATAACTAGGGGCCAGTTGTTCAAAAAGTTTCATCTGGATCAGAATGATCTGGATTTGGAAATACCATGTTTTGCAATCCAGGATCAGGTAACCCATTTTACTTTTGTGCCGGTTTTTCAAAGCAAAATTGGATTGGATCACCCTGATCCAGATATACACTTTTTTAGATTTCCAAATCTGGATTACTAATGCTCTACGGAGCCCCTAAAGGGATGTGATTTTGCATTCTAGTTTTTCATTGCATTTACACAAATAACTATGATTGTGTCAATGTAGTTTACAATCAGTGATAAAAAAAAAATAAATAAAAACTTTAAATTAAATACAATGTTTTTGTTTGATATTGACAGCTGTTTGGGGATTTGGGGATATATTACATGTTACAAATGTTGTATTTTTTGGACCAGTTTTAAAGTTTTATTACATTTTTGTTCCTGAAATCCACCCTTCTGCTGGGATCAGATAATCCAGGTTTTTTTTTATCAAAAGTATCCCAATCTTACTAAAACGTTTGAACAACACAAACTAAGGATTTAATCCAGATCAAAACCGAGATGGGATTTTGTGATCTAATCCGAATTCAGAATCTTTTTTTTTTTTTTTTTAACAACCCATTTTCAAGATTTGATCCAATCCGATGGCCAAAATCCGATCTTGTCACATGTGATCACCTTAAAATTTACCGAGGCCCCTGGTAAGGACCACTGTCCCGAAACTCATCTTTCTTCTGCTCCAGCACAGCAGGTGGCGCTCTGCAGGTATTTCTTCGAAGCCCGACAGTAAAACTCATAGAAGAAAGAAGAAAATGAAAACGAAGAGCAACAAGAACAACGAAATGTTGAAACATAAATAGGTCAAGTATGGGGAATGATAAAAAGAATGAATGGGATAAAAAGAGAGTTTGGTATCCAATTTTAAGGGATGGAGATACAACAGCTTTAAAGATGAAGAGAAAGCAGAAATGTTGGCGAAAAATTTTGTTAAAATACATAACTCAGACAATATTAGTGAGGAGGGAAAAAGAGGAAGGGAAAGGACGTTGGAGCAGTATAAAGAGATAATACAGAGTGAGGAATACAATAATGATCAACTAAATATGACATTTACGAAGTCAGAGTTAAATCGAGCTCTTAGAAAAACCAGGAAATCAGCTCCAGGTATGGATCAGATTTGCTATTTAATGATAAGTCATCTCAGTGAATTATCCAAGGATGTTTTATTAAAAATGTACAATAAAATTTGGGAGGAAGGAAAATTACCACAAAGTTGGAAGGAGGCGGTGATAGTTCCAATACGTAAACCTGGGAAAGATTGTACAAATCCAGAAAATTATAGACCTATTGCTTTGACGTCTAATATTGGTAAGATAATGGAAAAAATGGTGAATGAAAGGTTAATGTATCACGTGGAAAATAGTAAATTTTTATCCAAGTATCAGAGTGGTTTTAGGAAAGGGAGAAATACAATGGATCCGGCTGTGTGTTTAGAACACGAAATAAGAAAAGCACAAATAAATAGACAGAGTGTAGTGGCATTATTGTTTTCCATAATGATAAATTATGTATTTGAAGATCTGGATAATGGGCTGGGGTTTTCGCTCTTTGCTGATGATGGGGCAATCTGGAAAAGGGGAAGGAATATTGACTTTATTGTAAAAAAAAATTACAGGAGGCTATTGCAATAGTTGAAGAATGGTCATATAAATGGGGTTTTAAATTCTCAGTTGACAAAACAAAGATAATGTTTTTTATAAGGAAAAAAATTGGAAGTGAGGTAAAACTAAAATTATGTAATCAAGAACTGGAAAGAGTGAAACATTTTAAGTTTTTAGGGATATGGTTTGATGAAAGAGTTACATGGGCGGTGCATATTCAGAATATAGTGAACAAATGTAAGAAAATAATAAATACAATGAGGTGTTTAGTTGGAAGTGAATGGGGGGCAGATAGGATGGCATTAAAGGCCATGTATAGTGGATTGGTTAGATCCGTGTTAGATTATGGTTGTGTGGTGTATGGATCAGCAGCAGAAACATCTCTTAGAAAGTTAGATAACATACAGCATCAGGTATTGAGATTATGTACAGGAGCTATAAAAACTACACCAATTACAGCACTACAGGTTGAAATGGGGGAAATGTCATTAGAAATGAGAAGGGTACAGTTATCAGTGAATTATTGGGTTAATTTACAAGGCCATAGTCAAGAGCATCCAACACTAGATACTTTAAAGCCCTGTTGGGAAAAAGAGAGGAGGAAAATTAAAAGTTTTGGCTGGACAGTGATACAGAAAGCAACAGAACTTGAAGTTAATCAGTTAAATGTTAGTCCAACTGTACCGCTACCTGTAATAAAACCTTGGTTACTTTCAGATGCTACAGTAGATTTTACATTGTTAGAACAGAAAAATAAGGGTAAGGAATGTAATTTATATAATGTGCAGACATATATTAATGAGTACTACAGCTATGTTCAGATCTACACAGATGCATCAAAGAGTTTAGACAATAAGGTAGGAGTAGCGTTTACTGTTCCAGAATTTCATTTATCAGTAAGGAAAAGGATCAGTGATGAGTTATCAGTTTATACAGGGGAAATGATTGCACTATTATTAGCAATACAGTGGATAGAAGAGATAAGACCTTTGAAATCAATTATTTGTTCAGATTCATGTTCATCATTGGCTAGTTTACAGTACAGTCACTCGGAAAGTAGACCAGACATTTTAATGGAAATAATGCAAACGTTATATAGAATTCAAATGATGGGGAGTACAGTGGTATTTGTATGGGTGCCGGCGCATATTGGTGTCCAAGGAAATGAAACTGCAGATAAAGAAGCAAAGGAAGCAGTTAAAAACAACGACATTAACTTAATTGTTAATCTAAGTAAGAATGAAATCAAGAGTATTATTAAGAAAAGACTGAAAGAAAGGTGGCAAAAACAATGGGATAAGGAGAAAAAAGGTCGGTGGTTTTACAGAATTCAACAGGTTGAAATGGGGGAAATGTCATTAGAAATGAGAAGGGTACAGTTATCAGTGAATTATTGGGTTAATTTACAAGGCCATAGTCAAGAGCATCCAACACTAGATACTTTAAAGCCCTGTTGGGAAAAAGACAGGAGGAAAATTAAAAGTTTTGGATGGACCGTGATACAGAAAGCAACAGGACTTGAAGTTAATCAGTTAAATGTTAGTCCAACTGTACCGCTACCTGTAATAAAACCTTGGTTACTTTCAGATGCTACAGTAGATTTTACATTGTTAGAACAGAAAAATAAGGGTAAGGAATGTAATTTATATAATGTGCAGACATATATTAATGAGTACTACAGCTATGTTCAGATCTACACAGATGCATCAAAGAGTTTAGACAATAAGGTAGGAGTAGCGTTTACTGTTCCAGAATTTCATTTATCAGTAAGGAAAAGGATCAGTGATGAGTTATCAGTTTATACAGGGGAAATGATTGCACTATTATTAGCAATACAGTGGACAGAGGAGATAAGAGCTGCGAAATCAGTTGTTTGTTCAGATTCAAGTTCATCATTGGCTAGCTTAGTATACAGTCCCTCGGAAAGTAGACCAGACATTTTAATGGAAATAATGCAAACGTTATATAGAATTCAAATGATGGGGAGTCCACCTGACAGAGAGAATGAACACTAATGAGTGAATTCAGACAGTGATGAACAGCTGCTGTTAACAAGCAGAATCACTGAAGAAAAGAGAAACACAAGAACTACAACTGACTTCAGCCACAGACTTAGATGAAATCAACTGAAATAAGACAGCAGAACATGATCAAACAACTCCACAAACAGCATTAGAGTTTGACTTTATTTCTGTCATATATTTACAAAAATTCTTTGAGAATTAACAGAGGTTTAGCTGTTTTATTGAAAACGTTTTGTTTGACCTCACCATCGTGGCGATCAGTGTTTCCTTTAGTTGGGCTCTTGACCCTTCATTTGTTAATGCTAGCTTGTCTGGTTGTTGTAACTGTGTTTGTGAAGCACATTTGTTATAGCAATAAAAGCATAGAAAAATTATAATTAAATGCTTCTGGTTAGTTATTGATGCTGGTGTCATCATCATTTCGTGGCCATTCACTGATTTCGTTTAGTGGCTGATCTTTGAAACTATAGTGTGGGTTTTCCCTTGTTTCATGTTATTTAAGATAGCTATATGACACTGCAAGTTGTGATGATAGACAATTATGATGGATTTTGAAAACTTCTAATGTTCAAAGGCTTTAAAACTACGGCATCTTTAAGACACACAGAGACATCAAGAATCAGCATATGAATCTCAACAATGGTGACAATCAAAAGCTTCATGCTGCAATGCATGCTGGGTACCAGCACAGGAAAAAAACTCATCCATGACTCCCAGCATGCATTGCGGCATGAATAAATTATGCCGTTGAATTGTCCACTTATTTTCTTT
>NW_015656605.1:350268-352462 GCF_001515625.1 Sinocyclocheilus rhinocerous
TATGACACTGCAAGCTGAGATGATAGACAATTATGATGGAGTTTGTAAACTTCTTATGTTTAAAAGCCTTTAAAACCACGGCAGCTCTTAGACACACAGAGACATCAAGAATCAGCACATGAATCTCAACAATGGTGACAATCAAACGCTTCATGCTGCAATGCATGCTGGGTACCAGCACAGGAAAAAAACTCATCCATGACTCCCAGCATGCATTGCGGCATGAATAAATTATGCCGTTGAATTGTCCACTTATTTTCTTTAATTCTTACTAGGTGCTTTTATTTTTGCTTTTGTGTTGAGTTTTAGTAGCGTGTTTTGTGATGTTCAGAGTCGATCTGTTTATTAATTTTTTTGATTGTCACCGTTGTTGAGATTCATACGCTGATTCTTCATGTGTGTGTTTCATAGCATGTCAGAGATTCTTTTTTTTTTGAGTGATGTGTGTGATCTTTCATAATAGCCCGCTTGTTCATTTGCTCTATTATGTTTATGTTACCATAACATCGCTTTGGTACAAAAACAGACTTTGGGCTTAATCAGTGAACCTGTTTTATAAATATGGTAATGTCATTTGCGAATCACTATCAACAGCACTACATATTGTGCTTCGGCCCTTTTTTACCACAACAAATGTGTTGAGAAACACAATGGTTAATGCAGCCAGATAAAGATGATGTTAAAAAAAATCAAGGTTCAAGATCCCAACTAAAGCAAACACTGATCTCCATCATGGTAGTGTCCGAAAACAACAACATCTAAACCTCTGTTAATTTTCAATAAGCACTTCTGTACACATCTGACAGAAATAGCACCAGTCTGGTTAGTAATGTGAAGCTGGTGATGCTGTTTTAGAAGTTGTTTAATCAGATCTTGAGAGATTTAATGTCTGTCATTTCAGTTGATTTCATCTAAGGCTGTGGCTTAGTGAAGTCAGTTGTAGTTCTTGTGTTTCTCTTTTCTTCAGTGATTCTGCTTGTTAACAGCAGCTGTTCATCACTAATGCTCAATCAGCACTTAATTAATCACAGAATTATCTCATTAACTTCAGAACTGCTTCACTCTGTAGTGTGGACACATTATAGCTGCGTCCCAATTCAAAGACCGCATCCTTCGAAGGACACTCCGAATCTAGCCTTCGCAGGATTTCCTGATTGCGCCAGCAGGTGTTCCCGATTAATGCTCCTGTCGCCTGGCAACGGTGCGAGAAGAGAGCTGCCATCCTGAGATTTGTTAATGAAACTGAACATAACTATGGAGCCTGAATTGTTAGTTTTTGACTGTATTTATTATACCTTATACTGGAGGAAATGTTGGTGATGGTCCACCCCCGGCACCGCCAGGTGGTGTATTTCAGGCTTAGCCAAGATCATGCAGGTAAATTAGGGATCCCAAGTCCAGAAAAGTATGTATGTATGCCTATATAAAAGTGTTTGACACTTTTTTTTATTTGTCATTTTGTGTTTCAAGAATGAGGTGCAAGGTTAAGAAGATATTAGTTATTTAAATGTAAAATGTTTTTTTCTCTATTTTGCAATGGTAAAAGACGGCTTCCCTTATTGATCACGTCTCAGGTAGATTGCATGTTTTCTTGCGCGGCTGGATGTTGGACTCGTGAAAAATAATCACGTTGTTTGTATTTGCCAAAACTGATTTACTGAAGTCAAAACACAGACTGAATTAGCGTTATTGCCAGCGCCGCTTGCTGTGAAGCGGGAGCGACCAGCCGGCAGAGGATGTTAGGACAGTGGAAATATGCACTCAAACACTCTGGAGACCATCCCAGATGATATCCCACTGGCAGAGCCCGTACCAGGCTTTCTATTGTGGCAGCCCATCCAGATCCAGCAGCACCACCTCATCTGAATGAAAGTGTACATCATTTTTTTTTCTCAATCTTATGTATTGTTTTTAATAATGCCAAAACACTTAATAACAAGCATATAACCACAACACCCTAAAAAAAAATAGAGGACAAAATACAAAAAAAATAATGCAAGATAGAAAGTAAAAAATAATTAAATAAATAAATAAAACTAAGAACAAACAAATAAATAACATAAATAAAAACCCCGTCTTCACTGGCGCGCTATGAATTGTGGGATAGGGTAGGCTGCGAAGGATGCATCGGATGTGTCCTTCATTTGCCGGAGAAACGGAGGACGCATTTGAAGTCGCGTTCGAATTGCGCCAG
>NW_015656605.1:352570-353792 GCF_001515625.1 Sinocyclocheilus rhinocerous
TAGCCTATGACAGCTTATAAGTGTTCATTTAAAACTGAGGATTTTGTTGTGGGGTTTAAAGGGTTAAAGAGGTTAAAGATAAAAAAAACAGCATGAAATGTAATTTTGTTGTGGGGTTTAAAGGGTTAAAGATGTAAGATGAAAAAAAAACAGCATGAAATGTAATTTAACAGTAATAAACTGTAATTATTTTACGGCCACAAACTGTAAAAAAACAGTTATTTACTGGCAGCACGGTTGCCAGTAAATAACTGTTTTTCTACAGTTTGTTGCCGTTAAGTCCAGGAAAAAACAGCAATATACTCAATATACTGAGAGTCAGATTTACCAAATGAAAAAAGTTAATTTGACTGAAATATTTGTGAACATTCATAACATTCATAGTATGCAAAGTCATGAACTGATAAAGAGAGTAAATATTGAACTGAACTGTATTATTGTGTTTTGGCACAAGAGAGATCTGTTAGTTTAGTGTAGTTTTGTAGGTCACCATTGTGCTGGAGAGTAGAGCCTGTGCTTCAGTCAATGATGAGCCACAAACACTGATGTTCTTCTGCTTTATTTAAAGGCAGTAACTGTGGAGTTGCTGATACAGTAACGATCTCTTTGTTACTTCATCTCACACATGTGTGCTATAGCTAGCAATGAACTGCAACGATTTGAGTAAAAGTCATGTTTTTAGCTACTTTACTATTACACATTAAGTGTTTGCAGTTTTATACTAAGAAATATTCCTTCTCAGTGGACTCAAATGAAATAAGTTCACAGTACTAATATCGTATGAACGCTAGTTTTTAAACTCGAACTGTTTGAAGCAATGGGAGCGGAGTTAATTTCCATGGTAGAATTACGGTAAAACACTGTAAAAATTAAGAGTTGTAAATTAACGGTTGAGAGCTGTAAATTAACAGTACCTTACTGGCAACCCTGCTGCCAGTAAATTACTGTTATTTAACGGCACAATTTTTTACAGTGTAAGAGTAGCGTTTACTGTTACAGAATTTCATTTATCAGTAGGATCATTGATGAGTTATCAGTTTATATACATTGGGAAATGATTGCATTATTATTAGCAATACAGTGGATAGAAGAGATAAGACCTTTGAAATCAATTATTTGTTCAGATTCATGTTCATCATTGGCTAGTTTACAGTACAGTCACTCGGAAAGTAGACCAGACATTTTAATGGAAATAATGCAAACGTTATATAGAATTCAAATG
>NW_015656605.1:354989-355874 GCF_001515625.1 Sinocyclocheilus rhinocerous
TTTTTAATAATGCCAAAACACTTAATAACAAGCATATAACCACAACACCCTAAAAAAAAATAGAGGACAAAATACAAAAAAAATAATGCAAGATAGAAAGTAAAAAATAATTAAATAAATAAATAAAACTAAGAACAAACAAATAAATAACATAAATAAAAACCCCGTCTTCACTGGCGCGCTATGAATTGTGGGATAGGGTAGGCTGCGAAGGATGCATCGGATGTGTCCTTCATTTGCCGGAGAAACGGAGGACGCATTTGAAGTCGCGTTCGAATTGCGCCAGCCTTCGTCGCGCCGCGGTGACGCAATCGGCCTTCAAATGCAGCCTTAGGAGGACATAGCCTATGAATTGGGACACAGCTTATAAGTGTTCATTTAAAACTGAGGATTTTGTTGTGGGGTTTAAAGGGTTAAAGATGTAAGATGGAAAAAAAACAGCATGAAATGTAATTTAACAGCAATAAACTGTAATTATTTTACGGCCACAAACTGTAAAAAAAGTTAAACATTTAACCCAACCGCTGGGTCAAAACAACCCAATTGCTGGGTTTGTCCATATTTTACTCAGCACTGGGTTGTATTTAACCCAGCATTTTTTAATATCGAGGATGAGATTTGGACACACAAGTTTAAATAGTAAACTTTTTTAAATGGGTAAACATGATACGGGAAGGTGTGAATTTTGTGGACAAGAAGAAACAGTGGAACATGTTATATTGTACTGTCAGAAATACAAGACTGAAAGAAGGATTCTAGTGCAAAATTTAGAAAAAAATTAAAATGCAATTTACACCGAGATATATTTTACAATATAACTCAAGGAATGAATGCTATAGTTTTATTTTTCAGTTCCTTAAAATAACTAATTTGTGGGAGAGAATT
>NW_015656605.1:356411-365112 GCF_001515625.1 Sinocyclocheilus rhinocerous
TGGACAAACCCAGCAATTGGGTTGTTTTGACCCAGCGGTTGGGTTAAATGTTTAACCCAACCTTCTGGGTAGTAACCCAATCGCTGGGTCAAAACAACCCAATTGCTGGGTTTGTCCATATTTTACTCAGCACTGGGTTGTATTTAACCCAGCATTTTTTAATATCGAGGATGAGATTTGGACACACAAGTTTAAATAGTAAACTTTTTTAAATGGGTAAACATGATACGGGAAGGTGTGAATTTTGTGGACAAGAAGAAACAGTGGAACATGTTATATTGTACTGTCAGAAATACAAGACTGAAAGAAGGATTCTAGTGCAAAATTTAGAAAAAAATTAAAATGCAATTTACACCGAGATATATTTTACAATATAACTCAAGGAATGAATGCTATAGTTTTATTTTTCAGTTCCTTAAAATAACTAATTTATGGGAGAGAATTAAAAAAAGGGGGGAAGGAAGGAAGTCACTTTTTGATCTCCATACCAGTTGGTGGCGGAAATACACCCTTTTGTTGTTTGTCAACCGTCAATAAAATTTCAAGAAGAAGAAGAAGAACAACAACAACGAAATGTTTGCGGAAATAGTGTCGTTGTTTGCATGTTTACATATAAAACCAATTACTGTTCATACGTAAAGCGTGTAACTATTGAGAGAATGAGCACATTTTGAGCAAGCATCCGCTTTCTTTTTCAGTCAGTCCAACGTTGGATGGATGTTTGTGATTAGAGAGTTTGTATATTATAGAAGAGAAAGTCATGGCGATAGCGCACGCCGCCACAGAGTATGTGTTCTCGGACTTCGTGCTCAAGGAGCCCGCGTCAGAGAACAGGTACAAAGGCATCCGGCTGGATCTGGCGCTGGATAAGATGGTCACCTGTGTCGCGGTGGGGCTGCCTCTGCTGCTCATCTCTCTGGCCTTCGCGCAGGAAGTGTCTGTCGGTATGTCATTTTCTCACGCTCATCATGAGATATTATGCGTAAAAATCATATGTTGTTTGTCTGTTTCGTTTCTCAAGAGTTTCACTTCACACTCATTTCTAACTGATGATGCGGATTTATTAATTGTTGAGACAGAGCAGTAAAGGCATGCATGGCCTGAACTGCGTTTCTTACGTGCCATATTTTCTTTTGGTGTTTTATACACTGAGCTTTTGTTTTATACAATAGTTTTTGTATAGCCTTTTCAGTGACAGACCAGTTTCCACTATACTTATATTGTACTGCAACGGTAAACACCCCACACCTGGGAGATTCCAGAAAGCTTGTGAGTTTGTGCAGAGTAAACTTTCATTTCCAAAAAAAAATCTTAAATTACTTTCAGGGTAAGAAGCTATAGCAGTTTATTCTCTGAACATAACCTGCTCTCTATAGGACAGGTATGTTCATGTTGCTGCAGGTAAATATATATCTCCGCTTCAGAGGTATTTGGCGCATGCATGCTCTTTTGATGAGGCTTCAGTTGGTGTGACAGCAGATTATGCTGTATGTTATTACGTGAAGTGCATTACATTAGGTCGTATATAATTTTGTAGCATTATTATAAGCAAAGTTTATTGTATTGTATCTCACAAAACATGAAGTTCTGCATTCAAAAGTTCCTGTTTTTCCAAGGGAAGTATACACGCACTTTAACACAAATGTAGGAACAAAATAGCCAAACATAAAAAACTAAACTTATGCAGCTGTATTGTCTTAATTTTGATTTAGCATCAAACAAACAATATAATCTTTGTTGACAGTCTTGAAAACAGTTCTGCAAGTATGGCATGAAGATTAAAGATTAAAAAATGATTGCACAACAAATTCACAAAATTGTTAAAGAGATGCCATTTACACTGTTAAAAGCGGTAGGCATAATTTGCACTAATACAATTATTTGCACTGAAAAGCTGAGAATTTTTCTTATCAAAAGTAATAAAGCTCATTACGATTATTGGATGAGAGACATGCCACATATAATGTTTAGTGAAGCTTTATATACACATCAATGTAATATCATAAGAACCAACATATTTTTTCATCCGTGTTTTAATTTGTACAGAATGCAAGGTTTGTTGCACAGTACCTTAAGACAAAAAAATAAAAATGCAATGTGAAATGTTCATAGGGAGGCGACACAGATGCTAAAAACAACAAGAGCACAAAAATGCTTGAGTTTGTGTAGAGACGAGACTGCACTGCTCTTTCACACAGAGACACCTGTTGGGGCTGGCATGACACATCAACAATGACGTTATGTAAACTGGTCGATTTGCATGGAGTCGACCGGAGGGATAATTCACCCAAACATGAAAATTCTGTCATCATTTACTCGCCCTCATTTTGTTCCAATCCTGTAAGACTTCAGTTCATCTTCAGAACACAAATGAAGATATTTTTAATGAAATCTGAGAGATTTCTGTCCCTCTTTTGACAGTCTGTGTAACTACCAGTTTGACGCTTCATAAAGTTCATGAAGTGATCGTAAAACTAATCCATATGAATTGAGCCGTTTAGTCCAAATTTTCTGAAGAGACTCGATCGCTTTATATGATGAACAAATTTAATTTAGGCTTTGTGAAATTTGTTTTACAGCTTAAAGGGGTGCTTCACCTAAGCCATTATTTACTCCCCCTGGTGTTGTTCTAATGCTGTATCACCTTTCTTTTCCAGAACACAAAAGAGGAAATTTGAAATAATATCCTGCTTGTGCTAATCCATATGATGACAGTGAATAGTGACCAACTTCAAGCTTTAAAGAAAAAGATGCAAAAGTCTACACTGATTTATTTTCTATCTAAAAAAATCTGATTCTCTTTTCTCTAGGTACACAGATTAGTTGTTTCTCCCCCACAAAGTTCTCATGGCGTCAGGCTGCTTATGTGGATTCGTACTGCTGGGCTGCAGTGCGAACACAGGACACAGGAGGCCTGCCACTATGGCTGCACAAGGTAAACCCATAAAACATGTTCACACTTTTTACTGGGTTCTTCTAAGTATTGTAGTCTAGAGCTTACTTAAAATTGATTACTTAAATTAATTTGAGTACTCTATTTAAAAACAAAAACAAAGTCACACTTTATGAATGGGTCATTTGCTCAACTGATTCATTCAAAACACAGATTCATTCAGGGATGAAACACTGCTGTTTTTTGTCTGGAGACACGCAACAGGGGAGAATGTTGGAGAATTAAGGGAGTGTGTTATATAGTACAGATTATTACATAGTCTTGAGGTCATTAACGTGTGGCTTAACTTTTCAGCATTTGACACTGAGGACATATGCTAGAAATATGACTTTCAAATGACAGGTTTCTATGAAACAGTATACTTAGATTCTTAACTGTGATAACAATACATCTACAGATTGTATTTAGGTCATTACATTTGGAGGTTTTTAGGTCAATTAGTAAGGCCTTTTTTTTTTAGTTAAGCAGTACAAAATTATTAATAATCCAGCTTTTAATATCATGTATACAGTCCATTAATTTAGAGAATTGGAAGGTTTTATGAGGCCTTGAGAAAATATAAAGGATTGTCAATAGCTACGTTTCCATCACCCTGTTTTAATGCGCATTTTGAAGTATCGCATCAGAAACGAGTGATGGAAACGGCAAATTTCGAATAAAAATCCCTTAATTCGCAAAAATGTTTTTACGCTCGCTTGAGGTGGGTTTTGACTCGTGCGAAAAAGGGTTAATGCACATTAAAGGAGATGGAAACGCATTTGCCAAGTAAATTCCTCCATGCGCATCAAAAAAGTAATGTGACTGCGCTATGGGACGGCAAAACCTAACCAATGGACCAATCTCGTTCCTCAGCATCTGAAATGTTATGGTCATTTTGAAATGTCCGAGCATCAGGGGTTTCGCCTACTTTTCATAGTGATATATAGCCTAGCGCCAGTTCTACCAGGGAGTGACAGTTTTGTTCTCTTTGACTCGTTGGATGGAAACGGTGCTTATTCGCAAATGTTTTATGCGATATTTCAATTTTGCGCAAAAGTTAAATTCGCAACTTTGGATGGAAACCCGGCGAATGTAACAATAAAAACTAACTTTATGTTTCCTGATAATGTCAAAGGAAGCATACAGTGGGTAAAAAGCAAAGGTCCTAATATTGAGCCTTGCAGTACTCCATATTGAACTTGTGGTTGATATAACTCTTCTTCATTTTCCAAAGCAAAGTGATAACAGTCAGGTTAAATCTCTAAAGTTTGTTAGTGGATATGCAAAAGCTGAAACAATAACAAACATAATTTGTTTATTTTTCCAAACATACAGCAGTCTAAAGAGGTTTAAAAGATTAGTAATTATTTTCGCAATCTCTTTGGTGCTACTAGAGAATTCACACAATTCACCTTCACTTCAAGATTATCAATAAAATAATCAAGATAATCACCTCAAATGGTATTAAAGAATGTTTTTTTCCAAATAAATAAATAAATGGAAGAAAATCATGAATGTGTTGTAGGACACATGAGCCCCTAAAATTAACTCCTCTCCTCTCTCTCTCTGCAGTTTTTCCCTTATATCCTTTTGCTGGTGGCAGTATCAGTTTACATGCCAGCGTTGTTTTGGCGGTTCACAGGAGCTCCTGTGCTTTCTTCTGATCTGACCTTTATAATGGAAGAACTGGACCGTTCCTATAACAGAGCCATCAAACTATCTAAATGCCTTTACACAGCAGGAAAACTGGACTCAGAGTCAGCCCGCATGGGCTCACACAGGTAAACTGGACACACGCACAAAGAGCAGAGAAAATGCCTGACAGTTCTTCTTGACACCTGAAGAGTGACTGGGTTTACAGAGCACACAGAACTGTCACATGGTTTCACTGTGTGGGAGTTATTGAAATACATACACACACACACACAAACTAACCTCCCATCAGTATGTTTCTATAAAAATGGCCATTTTCACAAATTATATTTTCTTTTCACCATCATCTCTCACCAATCATACCATTTCCTATTACATACCTATAACATTTAAATCCTGTTATTCTTGCATGTTTTTTCTTTAGCTCTGTGAGAGATCTTACCGAGAGCTACTTTAAATATCCTCTGGTGGAGCAGTACCTGAAGACCAAACGCTTTTCTCGAGGATTACTGATCCGATACCTCCTCTGCCGCACCATCACTTTCTTGGCCCTCATGTTAGCCTGCATCTACCTTTGCTATTACATCCGTCTCTCCATCACAGATGAGTTTCAATGTGACATCCGAACTGGCGCGGTTATCAACGACTCCTCAGTACCTCCGGCCATGCAGTGCAAGCTAGTTGCCGTGGGCATCTTTCAGCTCCTGAGCTACATCAATCTTTGTGTGTATTTGCTGCTGTTGCCATTGTGCTTGTACGCCATGTTGGTTCCATTCAGAAGGACCATGGGCTTCTTGAAACCTTATGAGATGTTACCCACTATAGGGGTAATGCAGTTTGGGCAGGTGACCTGGGATGATCAAGCACTATATCTGCTGTTTCTGGAGGAGAACCTCAGTGAGCTGAAGAGTTATAAGTGCCTAAAGGTGTGTTGATCAGGTTTTGCTGTCTTCGTTGTTGCATAGATTCTGGGAAAGAACCCTCCAGACATTACCTGCTTACTGTATGATACCTATGAAGTCTGTGTTCCAGTTTTGTCATGTCATTTTGATCACTGTGCATTTGGAGTGGAAAATGTTTATTTAAATTGCCTTTTAATTGGCAGATTTGATTCAGCAGCATACATCGAAAGCTGCTGAGAGGTGCAGTTTTTTATTGAATGTAGCTTTTATCTTACAATCTTCTTTTTAAATTATTTTTTTAAATGTAGGCATTTATTTTAAATGCCTACATCCAATTACTTTTAGAGAGCACCATTCATTCCTTTACAGATGAATTATAGTAAATTTGTGTTCTTGAATTTATAAGAAATTTCCATGTGACGTGAACATAGTTAAGATACTTAAAGCATTAATGAATTGTATTAATGCATTTGTTTAAATTCATATTGATTACAATATTCTGAGAAATTAAGATATTTTAAAGGCTTAAAAAAAATCTATTGTGAGATCTTTTATTTTTCTTCAAGAGATTGTTTTGTAATATTTGTGCTTTATGTATGCAGGTGTTGGAGTTGTTAAAAGAGGGGGGAGACGATTCTTTTGACACCATACAGCTGTTGCAGACACTTGGACAAGTTAAAACAGATGTGGTGGACGGCAGATTGCCAGGAAAGGACCGGAAAATCTCCAGCACCAACAATGGTGACACTGAAATGAAAGGTGTCTTTGTTTTGTTTTTTAATTTGCTGATCTTTGATTTACATATAAATTCACAGATTAAGACTAGCATCGTCTCTCTGAAGAAGGGCAGCTCATGCTAGTGACCATTTTTTCCTAAGATGTTGATATGTAAAAAGGAAGTGTGTTTCATTGACACATAAGATCACATTGATCTCTGACCCTCTTGATGTAAACAAATGTAAATTTTTATTTCCCTAGAGATTTCTCCACTGCTGCAGGACAGCGGATTGAAAAATCATGAAGATGAGAAGGTTGTGCGCCAGAGGGTGATCTGAACTCTCATTGCAGTATACGGTGACTGCCTGCATCAACATCTGGAACAGATAGAGGAATACATTTTGGGGGAATGGAGGAGAACAGTGGAAGTCTCATCCTTTCATAAATGCATAACTGAGATCCACTAAGACTGCAGTTGAATTCTGTTTTAGTGCTTCTTGTAGTGGGGTTGGGGTATTAACCGTTTTATATTACTTTAATTTTTCACATTTAGTTTAATAGTACCATTCATAGTAACATTTTAACTGCAGAAAATGTGTCTGGCTTGAACAGTTATACTGTTGTTATCACTAATGTGACAGCAGTACCTATACTTGACTTGAGACAACTGACATATTTAGTTGCATGCTCACATTGTCACCCACACAGACAAAAGCTGCCTGTGAGCATTTGGTGATTCTCTCAGTCTGAAATAATGGGAAAATTGGAATAAACTGAAAGAAAATGTTAATCTATGGAGCTTCTTTTTGAAATATGAATTGTGGGAAGAGATGAAAGAAATGGGACAATGGATCATCTTCTGTTTCTGCCAAGATTTATATTGTCAATTTGTTTACCTTTCTGCATCCATGTTTTTTTTTTAATACTTGTGTGAATTATGTTTTGTGTCTGTCTCTTTCCTCTGGAAATAAAGATTGATATTTGCACTAGTTGTGAAATTCTTACCTGTACAGTTGCTAAGTGTACCTTACAGAAAGTGCAAAATGTGAATAATTTGAACAAAATAAGAGGGATCATAAAAATTGCTGCTTGTTTTGAGTACTGCCTTAAATAAACTAGTTCATATAACGGATGTTTACATCTAGTCCACAACAGAAAATAATAGCTCAATTTATGAAATTGAACCTGATCAAAAGTTTGCATATGCTTTATTCGTAATATTGTGTGTTGTTACCTAGATGCACATTCAATCGTTTTTCCAGCATCTTCTGCATATTGGAACCCCTTCGAAACTCACTGCGTACCTTTTTGTAAAAATAGTGTACCCATACATATTGGCTACTGTAGGTATTTTGTATCTATTGGGTATTTATTCTATTAATACAGGATACATAATTGAGATTAACAAACTGGAAATATGGGGAAGTTATGTACTGCTGTGATTTCATCTAGAAATTGTCACTATACTTACCTGAAGAAAGGTGTTTTTTTTTTTCTTCCCATCTGCTGGTTGTAATTTAAAGTGGTGTTTACTTGTTCCATGTAATTCAGGGTAAGTGCAATAAATATACATACAGAATCCTATATCTTTGACTGTCTCTTTCAGCCCTCGTGTGGTGAATAAACACAGGTCTCAGTGTGGGAGTGTTTTGTTGTAAAATCACTCACCATCTCCTTTGGTTTAGAGATGTTCAATTTCAGCACCACTCCATCACACCATGTGATAAACTCATGAGAAGTACGTGGCCATCGTCAGACTCTGAGCGTTAGGCCACCACTTTGGGTGAGGGGTCCGCGCAAGGCTTGCTAGGCGCTACGTGTCAGGCGGTTCGTGGGTGCCGTGCGCCGCCCCCTAGACGATTTTTCCCGCCCCCGACGACCGCCCGGGTGCCGAGGTGGCCCGGCGGAACGGCGACGGATCAGCGCTCTTTTTTGCGCATTTTGTTGCAATCTGTAGGTCGGCCACAGGGGGGGCGGGCTCCTGGCGCGGGGCGCTTATGCGAGGCCTGTCGAATAGGTTGGGGGTGGGCGTCCACGGGCAGAGCCTATTCATCCCCCTGAGCACCTATACGACCACGCGCGGCTTATTTGGCCGGCAGCTCCCTATTGGCCCTTCTGGCCGACTAAGGACCGCCCCCCCAGGCCCTGCCCACTGACCACGGACAGCCTATTCATCCCCCCGACCACCTATGGGACCACGCGCCCGCCCGCGACCCAGGTGACACCCCCGGGCCCCGCCCACCTACCACCAACAGCCTATTCGTCCCCCTGACAACCTATGTGACCACGAAAAGCCTATTCGTCCCACTTACCACCTATATGACCACGAAAAGCCTATTCATCCCACTTACCACCTATTTGACCACGGTCTGCCTATTCGTCCCCCTGACCACCTATTTGACCACGGACTGCCTATTCGTCCCTCAGACCACCTATTTTTGCCGCGGACTGCCTATTCGTCCCACTTACCACCTATTTGACCACGAAAAGCCTATTC
>NW_015656605.1:365262-373959 GCF_001515625.1 Sinocyclocheilus rhinocerous
TTATTGAGTAATACCAGCATACAGTGCTCAGGAAACGCCGTCCAGCAGTTTCATGTACATCGGAGCTCGTGAAATGGCTTAATTTGCATAAAAATGCACTGTCCACGGAAAGCCTGTGGAGGCCCCATCAAAAAAAGTTCCAGCTGTCACTTGTCACTTACCCACCCGTAACTTATTTGACGGGACCTCCACAGGCTTTCCGTGGACAATGCATTAACAAGTCATAATTTAAGTTTATAATCATTTTATTATGCAAAACGTACAGTGCTACACTCGGGAAACAGCGTCTGACAAGTTAATATACATTACAACTCATCAATATTCATATTTACCTCAAAAAAGGTCTGTCCACAGAAGGCCTATGTAGGTCCCGTCAAGTAAGTTACAGGTGTCACTTGCTGATTTAGGAATTTGGAGTTGGATTTTGGTGAAATTTCACCACTGCATGCCCACCCGTAACTTATTTGACAGTTCACGGGAGAGATTTGCTTTATTAAAGTCCCCGAGAATGATTAAAACAGAGTCCGGGTGTTGTTGTTCTGTCTCTGTGATCTGATCAGCGAGTTTCTGTAAAGCGGAGCTCACGTGCGCTTGCGGAGGAATGTAAACACTGACGAGAATGAATGAGCAAAACTCCCGCGGCGAGTAGAAAGGCTTACAGTTAATGAAAAGCACTTCTAGATCTGAACAGCACATCTTCTTTAACACAGTTTCATCTGTACGCCACCTCTCATTGACGTAAAAGCATGTCCCGCCGCTGCGCGATTTCCCCGTTGATTCTGCGTCGCGATCCGCTCTGAACAGCTGAAAGCCCGGCAGATTTAACGCGCTGTCCGGTATGGTGTCATTCAGCCAGGTTTCCATCAAACACAGAGCAGCAGAGTGTGTCGGGTGGTGTGTACTGCCGAATGTCCAGGCTAGGCAACGGCGTTCTGAATCCGCGCTGCCTGAGCTTCACTTCCCCCGTCTGCGCGTTCTGAAGCGTCTGAACAGCGCAGCTGCTCCCCCGAAAACAATGTCCAGCAAAACATCAGAATAATCGAAAACCGGTGAAATATCGGGTGGTGTGTACTGCTGAATGTACAGCAATTCATCTCTGGTGAAACTGATTGCAGGGATATAACTAAAGACAGGACAAACTAACAAAAACATAAAAACAACTGCGGAGCACGCCACGGAGGCAGCCATCATTGTCGGCGCCATCTCACAACTGTGTCATCTGCGTATTTATCAACATGAAAATTAGCCGGAGAACTTCAATGCTCATTTGTAGAAAGTAAAAAGGGAATCGATGACAAGTACACCACCTTGTTGAGATCCAAGAGCTGTGGGAAGTGAGTCCGGCAAGAGTCCGTTTATCCTGAGCCTTTGCTGCCCACCTGTCAGAAAGTCCAGAAGCCATAAGAGCAGCCCATGACTGACATTAAATTTATTTAAAAGTTTTTCTTATAAAATAACATTATGCATTGTTTCAAACACTGAAGAAAAATCTACGTACAGCTTCTTTTAGTAGAATTGTGAATTGCCGTTTGTTTTCTTAACTGACTGCAGCTGTGATCCAGTCTGCCTTAGTTTTTTGTTTGTTTGTTGGGTTTTTTCTTTTCGGCCACCTCTTCTTTCCAATTTAGATTTGCACTTTGAGGTTTACAACTGGAGATTCTGTCTCTCTCTCTGTCCCACTCATGTATGAGGTACCTCATGGTTCCCTCTTGGGACTTTTTTATTTAGATTTTATGTGGTCCCTTTGGGTTTCATCTTGAGGAAATGTCGTATTTCATATCATTGTTATGCCGAAGATACCCAGTGTATTTCTCTGCCCTATTTATATTTTTTAAATATATCGAATGCTGGACAGCAAGAAATTTTTTCCAGGTAAAAATAAGTACACACACATCCGGAGCAGTGGGCAGCCATTTTTGCTGTGGCACCTGGAGAGTAACTGGCTGTTTGGTGCCTTGCTCAAGGGCACCTCAGTTGTGGGTAATGAGGGTGGAAGAGAGCGCTGGTCATTCACTCCCCCCACCTACATTTTCTGCTTGTACTGAGACTCGAACCCGCGACAATTTCAACTTTCTAACCATTAGGCCACAACTGCCTTTTTAAGGATTTGGCGATTATCCTTGCCTTCATCTCACCCAGGCTTCTTTATTGCAATGTGCTGTACACAGGTCTTAATCATTCACCTCTGTATTGCTTGCTGTTGTCAGCAATCCTCTACACAGAAAAACTGAAACCTGGTAATTAACACCTTTACTGTTTATTTAATAGTGTCTGTGATTTTCATACAAAAATCCTTGACATGTTTAAATTAACAGTTTTTAAAGTGATGAAATTGAAGTACAACACTGAAGTAGTTGATGTTAATGTTTTGCACAACCAACCCTGTGATACTATAGCATGAGACCCAACAGTGTTTCAGGAATCCGTTGCTTTAAAGGATTTTAACACCATGTACTGTAAAAGCATTTTTAATTGTACTCGTAGGGAGCATTTATATGATAATGATGTTTTAAAAACTTTTTTTTTTAACATTTTTAAAAAGTTTTCTCATACAGATGACAATGTTGTCAAAATGATTGCTGTTTAAGCGTATCTGTGAAAATGACTTAAAACACTGTATTATGCAAGGTTAGGACAGTAGGTGGCGATTTGTAATAATTGAAGATGATAATGCTGGTTTTGCCGTTGATTAATCATCCTCTTTAGATCTTGAGAGATTTAATCAGTTCAAATCTGATTTCATCTAAGGCTGGGTGGCTATTAGTCAGCTGTGCTTCTGCTCTTAACACTTTGAAAAATAAAGCCAGAGATGAAAATTATTTTAATCTTTATTGCCAGGAATATTTGCATCCTCACATTACTTTTCAGGGCTTTTTTTTTTTTTTTACTTTCTGTATAGGGCTTTTTTTTCTAACCTTTTTAAATATGTCTGTGATCTTTAACGTCAAATTCTTAAATTTAGTCAATCACTTAAATTAGAATAATATGACACGTTCCCAGTTAAATCTGTCAAACAATGCCAACTTTGCATGGCAGATGTGGCACAGAAGCTGCATCTGAAGTAGCATTTAGATGTATTTTCAGTTTAATGATGCTCAGAGGGCATACATGCATTTCCACAGCAATACAATTGCATAGTGTTATGAGATTATATTTGATATAAAAAAAATGACAATCAAATGGCACTTGGATTATGACTGCCAGTAGGAGGCGGCAAGTCATTGTGTTGGTGTATGAGTGAGTTATCAATTTAACTGATTTGTTCAAAACACTGTTTCAACAAAGCAAGTGGGTTTCTGTAAGAATGGGTCATTGAACCACTCACTCAACCGATTCATTCAAAGACTGTGTGCCTGTCTTCTGTGACTTTTGTTTTGTAACTTTAGTTTGTGAAGCAAATAAAATACCGTATTAGCAGTGGGTGACTATTATTGTGTCGTACAGAACTAAAGAAGAACTGATGACGGCACAGGTTAAGCTTTGGTTGACCAATGAGTGGAAAGGGGTGTTTCATTCCCACCCACAAGTGGAAACCGAATATTGAAGTTGTTTATCCATTTTATACCCCTAAACATAAAAACAAAACAATCAAGCCATATTATTATTATTATTATTTTGTTTTCAGATTTTTTTATTTTTTATTTATTTAGTTATTTATTTGCTTTCAATATTTAAAAAAATACTATTTACTATTTTTCATAGTGTGATTTTTGGTGAATTGCATTAAAACTTGTTAGGATTGACCCACAAACATTATAATAATTATTAAACATAATTATTGAACCCACCCATATGGAACCCACAACAATCAAAAAACAAAACATAAAAAAAAGTTTTGCTTCGATTTTTAATTCACAGATAATAAGTAAAATTTCAATAAATGAACTGTATTAAGCAGGACCTGACAACTGAATTTTTGAATGTGACTGCTTTGTGAATGTAGCCTGAGACACATCCCTGTAGCCAACCAACCATGTCTCCATCAAATAATAATAATAATTTTTTTTTAAATCTCAGACTGAATAAATATACAGATTCAGATTTTCATTCTGTCTGCAGTGGCGTTGACAAGTCAAGCCCACTTCTAGGTCAATGCACAAATAGCGAACATGGCACTGAATGGATCACCATCTAACAGACAAGTCAATGCTATATTGTGCACTTGTCACAGACTAACACATGCACTTTCACACACTTGCAACCTCTTGCCCTCACACATCCGCGTATCTACCACACTTCTCATTTCGCTGCACTAGTGTGTCCTGCCTGTTTGCTGTGAGTACACTGTTGGTGATTATTGATTTCTTTTAGCTAAATGGTTTGTTGTTACATTACTTTAAAATGTTTTTTAATAAAATGAAAATATGTTTTAAAAGATTACCAAAAAGCCAAGACTGTGAAACTGCTTATAATTGTTCACACTAGAAAGCGGATTTTGTAGACATGAGTGTTTTTGTCATCATAAAAAGAGACATTTTCTGTTGATTCACAGTGAATATTGGAATTATCACAGCAATATCAAAAATGATCACAGCAAGTCAATAGAATGTTTTTTTTCTGTGGAATATTGTTAGTGTAAAGTATTTAATACTAACTATAGCTGTGATGAAAAAACTATTGTGAAGAAAGAACCATTACAAAGCTAGTCAGGTTTTGCTTTTCAGCAGTCCGTTGAGTTAAAAGCCAGAAGCCTTTTTGTAAAAATGCTGACATGAACTAGGCTTTCTGTCGCACTGTGCAACTGTCTTTCTTTTAACACAATAGTCCACACTGACTCTGAGCAAATGTTACAATTTCTGCATGTATTTTGTATGTCTGCACTTTTTTTTCAGCACCGCACCCTAGAGCTTCAGTAACTTCACTTCCTTAAAAGCTGAAAGACTTTGTTTTTGTTTGTAATTAAATAAAAAGTCATTACCTATGTGACAGCAGGAGATATTCAGCAGAATGTCCATGCTACTTTTTTCCACATGATGAAAAGGAGATGGTAACCAGTTGTCAATCACAAAAAAGACCCATAAAGCAGCATTAAGTTATTGTAAAATTAATCTAAAAGATTTGTATGCTGTATTCCAGGTCTTCTGAAATTATCTGATAATGCTATGTGATAAAGAGACAGAAGTTTAAGTTCTCGATTCTGCATGTGATTCTTCATGACATGTGAAAAATCAATGCTGTTTGGCATCATTGACATTAAACTTGGAGGGGAAATATTTATGGATGCACTGATCTTTTAAAAATGAGCCCACTGATTTTGAAATGATAACTGCTAAAGGGTACTGACTTGAACTGTGTTTTAGTTATGCAGGGCTATGGGGTCTCAATACTTCCCAGCACGATCCGTGCTTTTCCAAAAGGAGCCGAGTGGAGTTACATACCGTGTGCCTGCTTTGATCTACATGCCTCGTTCCAGCTGTTTCTTGGTCTTCTGTGAGGAGAGACTGACTCCGGCAGACGCTCAAGCACATCTGCTGGTCATGCGCAAAGGCACTTTTTATAAAAACTATGTTGAAGTAAGATTGGTTCTAATTTATGTTGACTATTATAACTTATAGAATTTTTTTTTCTTAATTAAAAAAAAAGCATCTGTCATGAAAATGATGTCCGTTTCTTCCTCAGTGGAAAGACATGGAGGTGTTGAGTACAGCTCGACTGGAGGGCTACCGCTCAATGAACCCCTGCCCCGTTTACGATGAGTTTACTGGCACAGTCTTCTTGTTTTTCATTGCTGTTCTGGGTCACACCTCTGAGTCTTACCAGTTAATTACAGGAAAGAACGTGACACGTCTTTGCTATGTGTCCAGCAGTGACCAAGGGGACACCTGGAGCTCTGTTACAGACCTTACCAGGACGCTCATAGGGGACACCATTAAAGGTAAAGTCTGATAGATCATATTCCTTTCTGGATATGTGAAGGTTATGTGTGTATTTTAAAATTTATGTTAAAATAATCTCTCATATCGGGTATAGTCCACCCAAAAATTAACAACCATTTACTCATCCTGATGTTGTTCCAAACCCAAATGACTTTCTTTCTTCTGTGGAACACAAATGTATAATTCAGAGAATATCTGGTTGGGTGAACTCAACACAATCATGCACATTGTGGTTTGTTTCATGTCGAATTTTCATTTTTGGGTGAACTGTTCCTTGCTGAGAGTGTAAACAGTAAAATCTTGTTTATTTGAGCAGCCTGTTACAGACTGCAGCCTTCATTTTCAGATTGATCTATTTTGCTTGATATTTTGTACTAGAAAACTTATCATAAACCATGTCTAAACCACTCTGTCTCTCTGTCTGTGTGTGTGTGTGTGTGTGTGTGTGTTTATTTTCACAGAGTGGGCCACTTTTGCTGTGGGTCCAGGTCACGGAACCCAATTAAAATCTGGAAGGCTAATAATCCCTGCTTATGCCTACCATATTGACTGCAGAAATTGCTTTGGCAGGAAGTGCAAGACTTCGTCACACTCGTTTTGTTTTTATAGTGACACGCATGGAAAAGCGTGGCATTTTGGAGAGGCGTTGTCCGCGCCAGAGAGTGTGGAGTGTCAGATGGTGTCAGTAGACGAGGAAAATGGAGTCAACTTTTTGTACTGCAATGCCCGGAGTGTATCAGGTTGCCGTGTGCAAGCTGTTAGCTTTGATAATGGGGCTGTTTTTCACAATGGCCAGCTGGTGTATAAACTAGTGGAGCCAAAGAATGGGTGCCATGGCAGTGTAATTGGATTTCCAGCACCAATCTATGAGCTCGGGCAATCCCAACACTTTCTGAGACAGTTGAGGTCCATCTACACCCCACGTGCAGTCAGCATGTCACCACCGAACTTCCTTCCACCAACATGGGTGATATATACTCACCCCACCTGCTCAAAAGCCCGTCGTGACCTCGGTGTTTACCTCAGTCTTCTGCCTCGAGACCCAGACAGCTGGTCAGGACCTTGGATCATATATGCAGGCCCGAGTGCATATTCAGACTTGGCCTATGTTGAGATGTCTACTGATGCCCCAGCGGTCCCTGTCTTTGCCTGCCTTTTTGAGAACGGCACAAAGACAGCTTATAATGAGATTTCCTTCTGCATCTTCACACTGTATGAGCTAATCGACCACCTTCCCCACAACAACCAAAAAAGAAAAGGGTTCAGAAAGAGGAAAGGATTGTGGGAGTGCTGCTTTGTCTGCTGATTGTGTGTGTAACAGGACTGGATACATTTCAGAAGAATTGAATAAAAGAATAGCTCCCTTTCAATTAATGACTGTGAATTTCATCTGAATCTATTTCTATCATAATCTATCTTCATATCTATCTGTTGTATCTGTCTAAGCCAGCATTAAAATTTTGATTTGACAAAATTTGCTTTAATAGTTCAAAATTGGTCATATTATTATTTTTTTTCTTTTCTGTTAAGAAAAAGTTTGTGAACCCTTTGAAATTAGTTTTCTGCATTTTTGATCATTAAATGTCATCTTCATCAAAGTCACAAATATAAACAAACACAATATACTTCATTTGAATATTTCATGTTTTTATTAAATGTTCACAGTGCTGTTGAGAAAGTACTGTAAGTGAACTTTACCTTGTTGTTGGATTATCCAACAACTGTTATTTTGTTTTGTGTGATGAGTTATATATTAATTGTCATGTTGTTGTTTATTTAAAATGTTTATTGTAATATTTTATCCATAGATGTACTATATATCACAATAATTAAAATATTAAATAACAACAACAACATGAAAATTATTCTTGGACTCATGACATAACGCGCTTGCGACGTCATCAGAGGGCGACATGGACCTGAAACGTACGTCATCATCTCGCACACGAGTGACTGCAGCTCATTACAGATTTGTGAAGTTTAATAATCGTTGTTTGTTTGGAGGAAAATAGAATCGCTAACAAAAATGTAATAGAAGAACACATTTAATTCGCTATCCAGGTTATGGTCAAAAGTCTCAGTGAAGACGATTGGCGTTCACGTTTAATGTGTTTACAGTTGCAGTTCTATCTATTCTAAAATGTGCGTTATAATAAAGATCAAGTAGATGTGTTGACTATGAATAATGCACTGCCTTATAATGGCTGCACTGGCCCAGCACTAATTGACACAATTATTGCACTTATTAAGAGTCTGTTTGATTGTTTACAAAAGAAAATCAGAGTTTAATACATTAAAAAAAAGAGAAAAAAAAACTAGTCTTTCCTTTCATGACATATTAAAAGGATAGTTCGCCCCAAAATGAGAATTCTGTGATCATTTTCTCACCCTCAAGCTTTTTACGAACCTGATTGACTTTATAGATATTTTGAAATATTTTGGTAATCAAACGGTTTTGTTTGGACATTTGTTTTGTTTTGAGATTTATATTATGTTCCACCCCAGCAGGCACACAACGTCATAAGACGTTGATATTTGGTTAAATTTTGGTTGCGACGTCGGGTGACCTAAATTCAACGTCTAATGTCAATGTTAAAGTGATGTCCAATACCGACGTCAGCTGACGTTGATATTTTGTTGTTTTTAGATTGTGTAACCAAAAAATTTACGTCAAATATTGATATTAGGGCTGCACGATAAATCGAAATGGAATCGAGATCGCGATTCAACAGAAGCTGTGATTGTCACGCGTATCTTTCAGTGAAGCACGGTTCTGTGATCAGCAGTAAAGCTCCATCCAAAGGCCAGAGGGCGCTCTCGC
>NW_015656605.1:375537-381770 GCF_001515625.1 Sinocyclocheilus rhinocerous
TCAGTAGTAAATCTCCATCCGAAGGCCAGAGGGCGCTCTCGCGCTGAAACTCCAAATACGCCTTGCAGAAGAAACCCAGAAAATGCCTATCGCTGCAGCTGAATAAACAGAAGATTCAATTGCTTTCATTGATTCAACGTGACTACGTGACACACGACTACGGCAATATACGGTTTATCTGAGTTCTTATTATTATAATTTTCATTCAAATAAAGTATATTTATAATGCAATGCCTTTATCACTGCTTAAATACTATGAAATATGTTTCGTGCCTTATTCTGTGTAAGAAGCCACATCATCTCACAGAAGGATTTATTTCAAACACTCGACTGACGTTATGAAGTGAGTTTGGAGTAAAAATATGTTATTAAATGTGGTATTTTCACATGCTTTCAGATGGAGCAGCATTTATCTTCACAGAGCCGTAGTTCACTGAGAAGCTATGCAAACAGCTGTCATTATCGCGAACGATTTCTTCGATTTCAGAATCGCGCAATAAAATCGTCTGCAATTATTTTGCGTAGCTTGTCAGTGAACTACGGCTCTGTGTAGTAAATGCTGCTCCATCTGAAAGCACGTGATGATGATTTACTGCTGATTACAGAACCGGCTTTACTAACAAAATGCGCATGACAATCGCATTCGATTAATCGTGCAGCCCTAATTGATATGATACAGTCTTGATATGATATTGTTTATCGCCCAGCCCTATGAGGCCCCTTGTTATGCTGATTATCAGTGAAATCGGTGTCAGTCATCAGCAGTCACTGGTGGAGGACAGAGTGAAGAGGAGAGTGATGACAGCAGTTTGCAGCTTTCTGAGGTGTTGAATTTGACTTGAGTCATTTCCTGAGTTCATCAGTTATGAGTGCTGTGAAGGATTACTGTTTAAGGCTGTAATCAATTAATATAGGGAAAAATCTTTGTATCACAGGTCCATGTTTTTGCTCCATGCATTTATAAAAGGCAACACACCAACCACCTTCCCAAAATTTGTACTGAGAATCATTTATAAATATGTTGTCAACTAAAGAGATGGTTGAAGATCTGTGGTTTGAAAGCGAAGACAGGCGTAAATTTTAGTATTGTAATTTGTTACAATTTTGTTCTATAAAATAACATTTAATACTACTATTATTATTATACCTGGAGATATTTTTAAATGTAGCAATAGTAGTAACTCCTCTTCTAATCAAATAATGTAAATAGTTTCCTTGCTGGTAAAAATAATAATAATTTTGGCTGGGTGATTTTCTCAGGACACTGGCCATTGGAAAAGTTAGTTTTGAACCTCTTGAGAGCTCCAAATGATTTGTGTGACTGAATCAAACAGGCAAGTCACAATCTTTCTGAGGATCTTTCATGAATTAAAAAGAACAGGTGCATCAGAGTTATTTGTTCACAAATTGGACATCATGGCTCGGGCTGTGTTCATTATTGGTGCACAGGCATGCATCAAACAATTGACAAAATATCTGACGAATACCTTCAAGAAGTGCCAATATGTCCTGCATGTAAAAAATTAAAAAATAAAAATTGTCGAAAAGTACTGACTTTGGCTGGGGTGCTTTATAGTTTTATGTAACTTGAATATCATATGCATCTTGTCAGCTGGCCATGTCTTGACTTGTACTGCTACCAAAAAGTTTAACATGTTTTCTGTCCAAAACTTTAAGCATGAAAACACTGAGTAAAATGATAGATATAGATAGATAGATAGATAGTTAAATTAAAAATAATAAAATAAACATTGAAAATAGAGATGCACCTGTATATCGGCCATAAATCGAACCAAAATAATTTAATTGGGCGTTGGGGTTTAAATTAATGTATCGCCGAGGTCTTAAGAAAAGTTTAGATCAGTGGTCACCAACCTTTATAAGCCCAAGACCCTGACCTCGGCCTTTATGAAAGACAAGATCTACCTATTGAAGAATTAATAGAAAAAGGAAGCCCAGATTGTACTTCCAATTTATTTAATATTTTAATTAGTGATGCACCGACCATGATTTTTCATGGCCGATTATTATTATTTTTTTCCAAAGCAAATTTATTTATTGTTTATTTGCTCTATAAATGGCAAACTGGCCTTAAACAAACAAACAAAAATCTGTAGCCATTTGAAATGAGAGGCAACCACTGCATTTTAATCACAATCCAAACAAAGATGCTACACATGTTGCATGAGCAGTTGTTTTTGATTTGAATTATTGTATAATTTCAAGATTATCTGCATGAAACAAAAACAGCAGATGAGCTGCATGAGACACATAATCACTCCATGACAGCAGGTGGCGCTTATGGAACAGCAGCCATACGTTTCCCTGGTTACCGCTGTAAAAAAAGGAGTGCTGCACTTATAAACACTACTTTAATATGGAGGTAAGAGTAAAAGAAAATGGCATTGCCATCAAAACCTTTCTGAAAACAGTCAGTTTCCTTTCAAGTGTCGTGAACAGTGAGCTTACTCTGCCTGTAGAGTATTTTCTCCGCTTTGCGTCCGTCTTCAGCGTCTAGCCTTTGTTTACAGACTCAGACATGATGAATTTTTCTTTATCACTGTCCCAGTTGCTCACGAAAATAACAGAAAATTAAGTACAAGAAATACAGTACAAAGACTGGAGAAATGTAATGTATTTTTGCCCTGAAAAATCAAGATCGATGCATTACTAATTGAAAATTGAGAAGCAACAGGACAAGGTAGACCCGAATGTAATGATGAATGAAATAATTTGTTTACCATTGTGCAGGTATTGCTGTGGAACCTGCCAAAGGTGTTTGTTATTGTTCATCTTTTGGTCTGATTTTGGCATTTTTCAGGGTGACTAAATGGTTGCATGTTACTGTGGGTTTTTCCTGTTTATGTGACCAGATTTAGTTTGAGGTGAACTGAAGAGTTGGTGAAATCTGTTTGATTTTGCAAGACCATTGTTGCACATAAGAACTATCAAACGTAAAACATGCCAAAAGCATAATGAAACAGCACACTCCTTTTAAACTGGGTGAACCATTTTTTTGTATCACAAGCTCAGAGCAGGTGCATTTACTCGTGGCTCAGCCAGGCGTGTCAAGATGAGTAGCTATTATCATTCAGGAGAAATGAGCAGAGTGTCTGAAATCCCAGTATTCCTCAAATTAACTTAACTGAGATTCTGTCATGTACATGCCAGAGATTCGTTACTATCCCATGAGGCCATGCGGGAGAGTTTGTAAATGGCATTAAAAGCAACAGAATTGGTGTTGGAGGGCGATGTGGAATATCCAGATGGTCCAGAAATTTTTCAAGTATAGATATTGTGGAAGAACAATGGTACATTTTCATAAGGGCCAATGCAAAGTAGAAACGAGCTATAGAGTCTGGAGCTTTATGCATTTTTGGAGCAAGCTATCAGTTTTCCTTGCGTGTAAAATCTGTTCTGTTCTAATATTCATAGAAAGTTACCGGAAGGTCCATCTACCATTGAGTCCATGGCACCCCAAAGAACTGTTTGCAGAAAAATCATGAAATTTGGCACACTTGTTGGGAAGATTATAAATATACCTTGTAAAAAAAATTGAGGTCTCTATCTCAAACCATTTAGCACCACCAATCACTCAAATTTGCACCAACTAGACTCGAGTTTAGAATTTTTAGAAAAATCATTTTCTAGCTTGTCTTAAGACAAATTTAGCTCAACTCATCTCTAGGCTATGCTGGCAAAAAGCTGTGGAATTCATGTTGATGCACCAAACTGTTCTCATTTGGTCTGTCAATAGATAGGACAATGAGTAGGGGTGGCCTATATGACCAAAATCTTATTGTTTAAAACAAAGAGCTTAACATGTTTTCAACCTGCAATACTCCCTTAAAATAAACTTCAAAGTATAGCAGAAACATTTGAACTTTTTAGACACAAAACTTTGGAAAAGCACCATGAAAACTAGTATTCATAAGCCGTCTTTAATATAATTTACAGTCTCACTTGCAAACACAACACAGTTGAATAGAAGTAAAATGTTGACCTGGCACACGTTTGAACTCAAAAAGAGCCCTGGAGTGAAAGTGAAAACACTAAGGCGAATAGAAGTGCCAATGTTTTCATTCATACAATATACATTGATTCTGGTTGAATACACAATGTGCAGTATCTGTTAGGACATGCTGTATACTGTTGGATTGGTACAACAACACTGAAAGAAAATTCCAGAGATGACAAAAAAAGCTCTACATTACAAGTTTATGAATTAGCTTAATTCCAGTTGTCAAAATTTAAGCTCTTCAGATCTTGGTCAGGCAATTCTCTAGAGCGTGAATATCAGCATCTCCATCTTCTCCTTTGCTTCCAAGTGCGCTGCACTCAATGAACTCCACCCGATTGGGCAGCTGAGAGAACTCGAAATCTTTGCCTTTCTTACCCAGATACACCGAGCCCCCAACAGCCCCGTCCTGAGAGGAGAGCGCCGCAGAACGCGTCAATCTCAGAGTATTCCTGTGGAGAAGACACAAACCTACAATCAATCCATTACAAGTAACAGCAACACATATGACATGTTACTAGAGGATTCACAGAAAAGCATCTTGTGCATGTAAAGCATCTGCACATTTACAAAGCCTACGCCAAAGAGAGTTCATCTCTCCTACAGAAAACACTAGTCCTGCCATTATTTCCATGATTGGGCTACTTCAACGTGTTGCACATTTGCATAATCCCCACCGTGATTAACAATAACAATGTCACAGTTATCATAGATATAATACTGTTTATAGCTGGTCATGACGCCTCAGGAGCGGAAACTTGGTTGACCAATCAAAGCTGAGTGGGCTTTGAAGAGACAGGAACTAAACAGAGCGTTTCAGGCAGAGGGTGAAAAGAGGTGCTGCAATAATGTACAGTATTACAAAAATAATGTGACTCGTGTTATTTAGGGCAGAGCCCAAAAACAAAATGAGCACAGTATGGGCACTTTAACTATATCGCTGAAACAGAAATAAGTGAATACTCACAACTCCTTCTCCAACTGCTGCTGAATTAATTTGGCTGATTTTGCCATAGAGATATCTACAATAAAAAAGAAAACAAGCATGTACTACAGTCATATGGAATCCCTCTATTCACATATTTTTGAAAACCAAAATACATTTGCAAATATTTTTATAAAGCAATCATCAGTGGTGTCCGACATTGACTCACTACGCAAACATATTAAAGCAAGTCAATGCAAATAAATGCTGCTGCACTGCACTTACATTCCCACTAAATTTTCTAACCAAAGCTAATGATATTCTGCAGACTACATAATAAAAGCACCTTGTAAAATATATTAAATGTTTAATTTTGAATGTTATATTCAGCAATAACCTTGTTTGTTGCAGGCTACCACAAGTGTCGGGGCATTTTTTGCCACTATGTTGTCTGTGAGGATGGAGTAGAGAAACTCAGCCACATCTCTGACCTCCTTCTGGAAGATGCTGCTGTCCACCACAAACACAATGGCTCTGCAACACAACGGAGGAGCGGAAATCCTGGAAAGACGTACTCAACCAAGTGCATCCTGAAGCTGTCCAGGAAATGGTCTTTTATATATATATATATATATATATATCTCCAGCAGCTAGATTTTGATCAACAATTGAACATCTATTTACACTGGTGTGAATGCTGACTAACTGAACAGCAATTTCAGCTCATCTCTAAAACGAGTGAAGTAAAGTGCACTGGTGCATCAATCTGATTTTGTGTCTATATGCACCCCATAGTCCAAACAAATTACAAAACACAGCTGCACTTGCCATGAAATTCTAACAATTTACAGTTATATAAACATATATGATAAAATCAGGGTTTCTCCAGGTTTCATAAGGTAAATTTAAGACTTATTACTTTAAGAATAAGTTAAGAAAATGTAAAAAATAAATTGAACACTCTACAGCAAAAATTATTTTTGTCTCGTTTTCCAGTGCAAATGTCTAAAGATTCTTAAATCACATTTACTTGAGAAGCAAAATGACATAAAACGGCTTCCCTGAGAAACTGATCAAAATGAAATGAGTTTAAAACATGAAAAATTAGCCAGCCAATGGGTTAAAGGGGTCATATGATGCTGCTAAAAAGAACATTATTTTGTGTATTTGGTGTAATGAAATGTGTTTATGCGGTTTAAAGTTAAAAAAACACATTATTTTCCACATACTGTACATTATTGTTTCTCCTCTATGCCCCGCCTTTTTGAAACGCGTCGATTTTTACAAAAC
>NW_015656605.1:381941-382546 GCF_001515625.1 Sinocyclocheilus rhinocerous
ATAAACTTGTGTGTCAATGAGAACTTAGTTTAGTACTCACATGCTGTCACAGCTGCTTTCTGTGCATGTGCTTCGGTTGTGTGCGCTCAGAAAACCGTATATCAGAAGTGTAAACTAATATGGTTTAAAGGGGTCATATGATGCTGCTAAAAAGAACATTATTTTGTGTATTTGGTGTAATGAAATGTGTTTATGCGGTTTAAGGTTCAAAAAACACATTATTTTCCACATACTGTACATTATTGTTTCTCCTCTATGCCCCGCCTTTTTGAAACGCGTCGATTTGATTTGAGACTTTAGTCTTTGCAACTTTACAGATCTTCTTTATGCACCAAGAGCTTGTAACACTCCAAAGAGAAAGGAACAATTGAAATCGCATCATATGACCCCTTTAATACACATGATTTCAGCGTGATAAACATGATAATCAGAGCCAAAACAGATGTTTTTAGCAGATACGAGCTGTAATGGCGCAGCTCTATTCTGGAAAAGGGGGCGGGGAGCAGCAGCTCATTTGCATTTAAAGAGACGGGTCCGAAAAACAGCATGTTTCTGCTTCCACTCAACATAGGCATTTTCAAAATGATATAATAAATGATCTGTGG
>NW_015656605.1:382630-394577 GCF_001515625.1 Sinocyclocheilus rhinocerous
TAATGGCGTAGCTCTATTCTGGAAAAGGGGGCGGGGAGCAGCAGCTCATTTGCATTTAAAGAGACGGGTCCGAAAAACAGCATGTTTCTGCTTCCACTCAAAATAGGCATTTTCAAAATGATATAATAAATGATCTGTGGAGTATTTTGAGCTGAAACTTCACAGACACCTTCTGGGGACACCAGAGACTTATATTACATATTGTAAAAAGGGGCATAATGTGTCTCCTTTACATTTTCGTTTTCGTTAAAAACGTTTTCATACCCTATTCATACTTCTCATCTTCATTTTGCATCTCAATTGAAGTAACTGTAACTTGATTTAAGAATGTTTAGGTATTTGTACTGGAAAACAAGACAAAAATACTGAGGACCTTTTTTAAAGACCCACAGAAAGTGGGTTATTAGCACATTACAAAACTGAAATTGCCTATTGTAATGTGCAGTATATTAGACTAAAAACTGGTTCTCTAATGAGAAAAAAAATGGGACTTTTCCTCTGACCTAATTGGATTGTTGTGTGTGTGTTTTTTTTTATATGACCAAATCATTTATAATAGACACTGTAACATTCCATTAAAAATTCTGACTTCATGGCGAATTTAAAAAGAAAGTACAGGCGCACGGTCTCGACTGCTTTGGACTTAAACTGTGGGAAAGGTTTATTGTAATGCTATAATTTAATTTTTGCATTGAATTGACTGTTTGCATTACCTGTGAGCGTTGATGCTGCTTCAAACGATTTGAAACATCTTACACTAGTTGGCAAAATGGCTTTAGCCACTAATGTGCAGCAGTGGCTCGAGAAACATGACCAAAAGCTCATCTCTAATTGATTGTTTAGTCTGCTTTAGAAGTAAAAAATCTGCCTGTTCTTCATATTACAAAAAGACAGACTGCCATCATGTGAATGTTCCAGCAGTGAGCAGAACCAGAGGAACCCATTGTTTCCATGCAACTAATATTGTCATTGAGTGTGAACAGGCCTTCATGCACGGACCCTCAATCAGAAAAGCTCATATTTATCTTCATAACTCACTGAGCCACGGCCTTGTACTTCTCCACAATCTGAACTCTTAAACTTTCATGACCAGGAACATCAATAAGAGTCCAACTGCTGCCCTGCAATATCAAAAACATCCTCCCATTAAACTCTCAGAGTGTTATTCTGTATGTTTAAAATCAGCTCGAGTGCCTCGTAACGTCAAATGCACACAGTGGTAATGGATGCATAAGAAGTGATATTAAATGACTTACTCTGTCATCTTTGCTCTTGTATGTGGTGCTGTTCTCTGTGATGGACGTCTGCGTTCTTACAAACTTCCCTAGTAATAACTGGAAAAACACTGCACATCATTTCCAATCTAATGACTGTATTGTGGAAGAGTAGGAATGTTTACGCTGTATAATCTTTTGATGAAAACGGAGTTACTCACTCGAGTGAACAGAAGAGTTTTCCCGGAGTCACACAATCCCAGCAGCAGCACAGCGTTCCTCGCTTTACTGGAGCCCCAGAAATTCCCAAAGAACACTAAATACGTCAGAAAAAGAACAAGGTGTGAAATGTCAGGAAAAAAGGCAACCATGAAAGCTGTCTGCATTTTGGATTTGAAGACGTTCTCTGTACCGTATCATTAAGCACTATAAAACATGCACTATTATACATTTTAGTGAGAAATTACAGTGTATTCCAGGTTAATAATTGCATGACTTTCACAGTAATTTCACAATTGTATTTTATTCTTGTGAACAAACAGCATCATACTGTGTTTCTACAGTGCAGATGTACTCTGAAGGTTCCCAGCATGAATAGATCATGCTGTAGAGTTTTTTTTTCGTTCTCATTGGTTTTATTTGTGCTACTGAACTTGTTTTTGGTTCACTTTTAGCAGTTTGTGTTGTTGGTTTATGTTGTAAGTGTTGGTTTTATTTGTTGAGTGTTACCATTGTTGTGTTTTGTGGGCTGAGTTTTGATGTCACATCTTTCAAAGACGTTTCTCAGCAGTCGCTTCATTATTGTTTAAGATCCATCCACAAACAGTTATGAATATTAAATAAGTTATTGATTATGCACTGTCAGACAATCTTGACATAATGGTGATCAGCTACAATGCTCAGCACTGCAACCTTTTATGCAATGGGAGTAGATTTTAATTTAATACTATAAACAACACTTTTCACTGTTAATCTCGACAACTGAAACTATTTTTTCTAAAGAGTTCCACATGTAATGCTTACTTTATATGTTACCCAATCACAGCAGTGGGCATTTAATTTGAAGCCCCTTAAACAGTGTTTAAATCAGAGGGATAAATCAGGGTAGAAAATGGCCTTTCATTTCCAAAATATGTACAAATCCTACTAACATTTTTTTTTTTTTTTTAAAGCAGTTCATTACCCCTTTTAAAGGAGAGAAATGTTACAAAATGTTATAACATTCTCAATGAAACACAAAAAGGGAAAACATGGCAAGATAAATTATTTTCAAAAATAATTATTGACGAGATTTAAAATGTATATTACACAAATCATATTGAAATGTCAGGGTTGACAGTGTGGCACAATTACAGTACTGGTAAAAGTTTTAAGCACTGCTGTAAAGGGAACATTTTTTCAAAAAACAATACCATGAAAAGTTAATATTTTTCAATTAACTTTTGCCAAATAAATCACATCAGTATCGGTGTGTTGCCTGTAAGACAGCCCTTTCTCAAATACACTTAAGGTTGGTCATTTCAAGCATCTTTGCCACAGTAATATTATTAATAATAATAATACTTATGCTGACTAATTCTAATAATGTCTCGTATTAATGTTTGCTTTGATATGCCTCTGCTGCTGCTTCTTACCGATAGTGAGAATCACGAGCGCTAAAGCCACTAATATCCCGATGATGAAAACGGCCTCTTCACTCTGAATTTCTCTCATGAAACTCTCCATGAACTGCTCCTCGGAGAAATCCTCTAAGTCGACATGAATCTTGTCCTCCTCCATGTTTGACCACACATGGAAAGCGAGCAGCTGCAGAACACAACACAACACAGCGGAAGTGAACGACACGTGTACTAACTTCAGCGCTTTACTATGGTGACGGCTTACGTCATGCATATTAATGAATACGCGGCCGTTACTGACCAATCTTGAGGTACGGAGGTTAATTAATATTAATGAGCTCACCTTTACCATAGTAGCCTTCGTTCAGCTGACCACAGGAAAAAAAAATAAGTAGATAAAAGTTACAAATTAGAATAAAACTGGACGGCCCGTAATTTATCATAATTTACATATTGTATCTCCTCATTGTGTATTTTCAATTTAATGTCTGTTAAACTTAGGTCTGTAAGACGCCGCTGTCACATGACAAGTGTTACTTTTCTCAGCGTTTACCTGAGTAAATTTGTTTATAATTATTGATTAGACAATCCTTCAATCATTTAAATGAGATTGCCAGGGCATATGTGTTAGACTTCAATGTACACACACTTGAATCCTACAAATGTCTTTATTTATGCACAAACGCTGTGAGGTTTGAATCGGCTCTATGGGCCACCGGGCGCCGCCTGCTGACGGAGCACGCGCGTCCGGTTCTCCGGTAGGAAACAGCGACGTTTGCCGTCGTGTGAACCGAAGATGGCGGTGTCCAGCGCGGCATCGGTGTGTCGTTACTGGACGCGCTTTGACTTGCAGCAGCTGCAGGTCAGTGACTCTCTGTTAATGTTCATGTGTGTTTGGCTGCTGGAACGGTTACAGATGCTGTGCTCCTTATTGATCGGCTTCGTTGATCGATTAGCCGCTGTGATGTAAACATTGTCCGAAGCAGTCACCGACAGCGCAGAGCAGACATCAACTTTCATTTAATGCTAGACACAGATGTGTTTGTTAACAGTATGAATAATCTGGCCTAAAGATCCTGACTTCGCTGTGGTCAAATCTCAGTAATTTATCAGGCTAACGTTAGCTAGTTATGAGCTAATACTAGCCAATCTAGTTAGCCCTCAGTGTTGATTACTTGTTCACAGTCACGAGATGCCAAAATTGCTCTCACTAAGTTAAGTTTGCAACGACTTAAGAAATGTTTTGTGTTTGTTCTTAGCGACATTATCTTTTGTATTTATTATTTTATAACTTACTTTAGTTTTTTGTTGTTTATTATGCCATGTAAATCACTTTGGTCAACCTCAAGTTGTTTTAAATGTGCTAACGTTATATAAATAAAGGAGATAAAGAAAGTAAGAAAGATGTCAATCATCACAATTTCGTCTCTGATTAACACATTTAAACTAACTTTTCACAACTTTTCATTGTCTACGTGGTTGTTGAAAAAAAAAAAACACAACTTTAGTTCAAACTGTAAATACATTGTTTAGCAAAAAGTATTAATGATTTAAGATGTCCTGCAAACTGTGCAAAATATGAAAACAAGTATGAGTTTAGACTCTGCATTGTTTGCAGTCAAGTCAATTTCCATCTAAGTGTTTATACCACTGATCTATAATAGAGCTCAGTGTATATAGAGAACAGTGGTTTATACATCTGTAAATAAATAAAGACAGACATGTGAGAGCAGTGTTTCCTTATCCGATTGTACCAGAGATAAACAAGCAACTGCAGCTTCAAAAACAAGCCCAATATTATTATTTATTATCATCAATATTATTTATTATCAATAAATGAGCCTGCAACATAGTAAACTGAAACCACTCAGAGTTTGAAGAGCAAAAACAGAAGTTATTTTACAAACATCATTAAACTGTAGCAAAGCGGGAGGCCACACACTATCCTCAGCTGTTAATATAGCCACATATTTATAATAAAATACACTCAAACCATCTGCTATTAGTATTACTGCTTGTTTATTTATTGATTTAATGATTAATGCATTATAGGGCTGCCACTAATGACTATTTTTATTTCGATTAATCTATTGACTAATTTATCGATTAATCTTAACGATTAATTTCCCACAAAAAATCAACAATTTTACTTAAGAATATTTTATTAAACTATATTTTATTAAACCAAATGAAATCCAAATTTCTCTGAAATCTTTTTTTTAAAGCAAAAGTAAAAAAAATGACAACATGTCCACGTGTTCTAGTCTACTAATATTAAAATTATAATCAAAAAACACTTTTTAAAGGAGTATTTACCAGAAATGTTATTTACCAGAATTTATTTAGGAGAAAAATGTAAATGTGCAGTATTTCTGAAAGAAAAAAAGAAATAAAATCAATTAATTGGAGATGCTTTTGATTATTAACATTTAATGGAACCATTAAAATGGAATCCAGAAAATAATGGAAAACAGAATTTGATAAAGATAAAACTGTGAAACTCAATTCATTAGACAGGCTTTTTGATTAATACAATTTAATTTTGTAAACAAGTGAGGGTTTGAGCTTTTATTTTGAAACCGCGATGTATTCTCCTGTGTTTGTGTAGATTTATAAATGATTTACCTTACAAATCTGATGAAATGGCGCATGTTGCGTTCCCAGATGAATGTTATAATAAACCCAAACTCACAACCACATGCAGAGATGGAGTTTGAGACGCTCCACACATGTAAATGATAACAGTTCCTGTGGAACTACTGTGAACGGAGCTGCTGTGTGACGCATGTACTTAACCTACACGCATGTAAATAATTAAAGTGCATATACTGTATTAGAACTGCATCGCATATAATTATTTAATTAAATCGTAGCGTTTGTGAATTCACAATTATGCTTAATTATGATTTTTAAATGGGTTTAATATATCATGCAGCCTTGGGAAACAGTCTAATAATGAGTTTTATGGATTCTCGTCCGTGAAATGCGCCACTTCCGGTATTTTGCCGGTTAGTCGACGCGAGCAAAATGAAGTCGAGGATTTTAAAAAATCGAATAGTCCAATAAAATCGACGAATCGCGACAGCCCTAATGCATTATAAAAAATATTTTGCCAATTGAATTAGGTCCCTTTCCTCTCCTGCACCATTCACCTTCTCCCATGTTTCTTCTCCATCTCTCTACATCTCTGTTAGTGGCGTTCTTTGTCTGTTTACATCTATTATTTATAAGGCATGATGTGCAATGACGAATTACGCTACAGCACTTTTATTATTGCACTGATTGGCTATTAGCTGTGAGCAGACAGTGTCAACTATATATTGGAAAAAACAGTGACCATAAATGTGAAGAAACGAAGTTGCTTGTCAGGTTTTCCTAAAAAGCAACCATATTTTTTTAAATAAGCCCCCCAAAAAAACACAACCTGTGATTTTTTTTTTTTTAACTCGACTTAACCAAAAAAGAAGCCTAAAGTCACGTAAAATACACGGACTTGGCAACTCTACCAGGGATGGGTTTTTTTTACGAAGAGGCAAGAGAGACAGTGCCTCCTCAAAAAAATAGATAACAGAATAAACCACAGTACAAAGACAAATATTACGAAATATGACATAAAATTATCACTTATAGGGCTGCACAATTAATCGAATTTCTAATCGCGATTACAATTACGGATGCCACAATTACGTAATCGTTCAAAGCGGCAATTAATCGTTCAAAGTCCACTTATGTTATTCTGCACGCTTAAGATATGTTTTTTTCTTTCTACATGTTATCTTAAAGGTTTTTCCATTTGTTTTAATTTCAGTTTTAGTATAACATTATTATACCATTCATATTTTTACTTTTTTGTCATTTAAAGAAGAAACCAATCCGATGTATATTGACATTTGAGGCTTAATACTATAGAAATGCAATAAAAGATTTTCAGTTAGAGTGTTTTCAACTTGTTTATTTTCGTATAAAAATACGGCATGCAGCTGCATCAAACAATGGTATAAACATCATTCAGTGTAAATTGTGATAAGTGTAATTAATAATCGCAATTACAATTTCATGGGAATAATCGACAATTATGATTTTTGTCATAATCGTGCTGCCCTATCAGCACAAAGACCCCAGGGCTCCTGCAGGTCCTTAAAAAGTCAGTTTTATAATTATATAAAACGTCTTGAATGATATAAGAAAAGTATTACTTTTTCTTAATTTAAGAGGTCTTAAATTTGGGTATGGAAAATCGTATACTTTGTTTTAATAAACAGAACAATAATTACATCGTTAATGTAAAAATATAAAACAGAATTGTGTTGGTTGTTGTTTTCTTGAAAGTGTAAATAAAGTGTATTCATTTAAGACATAGTGTTGGGTCGTTCTTGAGCGATTCGTTCATTTTGAACGAATCTTTAATGTGACTCGGGAAGAACGAGTCGTTTCGGGGAGTGGTTCGATCATTCAGTCGCACATGCGCTACATTCTATGCAGCCCTATCAGCACAAAGACCCCAGGGCTCCTGCAGGTCCTTAAAAAGTCAGTTTTATAATGTTATAAAACATCTTCAATGATATAAGAAAAGTATTACTTTTTCTTAATTTAAGAGGTCTTAAATTTGGGTATGGAAAATCGTATACTTTGTTTTAATAAACAGAACAATAATTACATCGTTAATGTAAAAATATAAAACAGAATTGTGTTGGTTGTTGTTTTCTTGAAAGTGTAAATAAAGTGTATTCATTTAAGACATAGTGTTGGGTCGTTCTTGAGCGATTCGTTCATTTTGAACGAATCTTTAATGTGACTCGGGAAGAACGAGTCGTTTCGGGGAGTGGTTCGATCATTCAGTCGCACATGCGCTACATTCTATAGGTTCTGTGTTTTGAGTCTTCAGGTTTGAGTCGTTCGTTCATCACGTGACAGCCCCATACGCTTAACCAATGCAACAAAAACAAGTATCTCTGCTTTATCAAAGTGATTTCACCATCATATGGACAAAATTTAAAGCATAACCAACTCTTTATTACCACAGGAAAAGAACCATCATGACAGAAATTCACACATTTATAAACTGTAAGAAATACATTTGAAATACTATTTGAGACCAGAAACGCATCACGTAACTGTAGGAGTAAATAATAATAATAATAATAACTATGCACCCGATTTTAAGGATTGGGAAGGTTGCTGTCATGTCACGTGACAAAAGAACGAACGTCTCGAACCCGAAGACTTGTCAGATAAGAGGTGAGGTGAGTTAGCATAGACTAAAGATCCAGGTAAACAATGAATTAATCTTTTCTGTTTCTTATAGCATCTTGTTTGTAGTGTGATCAACGTTTGCGTAAGTAGTAGATGTGTTAGGGAAGTAACATGTGACATTTTAATTACATTTTGCTAAAATGAACGAAATGACTCGAAAAAAGATTAGTTAATTTTGCTCAAACGAGACTCAAAGATCCGAGTCGGTAAAATGATCCAAACTTCCCATCACTACTGTCTATATACTGTCTTTCAGAGAGAGCTAGACAGCTCCGCCACACTCCTGGCCAGCCGGCAGGATGACAGCGAGCAGTCCAGGAAAAAACTCATCGACCAGAGCCGCAACTTTAAGAAGAACACACCCGAGGTGAGTTATATGTTTCTAAGCTCGCTTTCATGTAGGTGTCTGGCTCCGGGATACGCTCCTCCCTCGCAAACCCTCGTCCGTTTCGCCAGCCCTTGTCTGGCAGTAGATGCTGAAGGATGTTTGCTTTTAATTGTGTGTAAATATTTAGACATTGGAACTGGAAAGAGCCGCGACTTTAAGAAGAACACGCCCGAGGTGAGTTATATGTTTCTAAGCTCGCTTTCATTTAGGTGTCTGGCTCCGGGATACGCTCCTCCCTCGCAAACCCTCGTCCGTTTCGCCAGCCCTTGTCTGGCAGTAGATGCTGAAGGATGTTTGCTTTTAATTGTGTGTAAATATTTAGACATTGGAACTGGAATGTCAAAAACAAGTAAATATCCTAATTAAATGAAACTAGGGATGGGCACGAGTACCTCAGGACTCCAGAAATTGGAAGTGACAGCAATGTTTGAGCTTGAAAACGACGATCGCGTGACTTATATGGAAATATATTTTTTGTAGTGCGGTCAAATGATTAATCGCGATTTAATCGCATACAAAATACAAGTTTTTGTTTACATAAAATGTGTGTGTACTGTGTATATTTATTATGTATATATGAATATAAACATTAGGCTTGCCGCGATAGACGGTGCTGACGGTGATACCGGTGTTAAGCCGCAACACCGGTTACGTCACTTGCCCACCGCGGCACCGACCCCCACCGTCGTTTTGATTTTTTATAGTAATAAAAATCATTTAGTTCAGTAAAAGAACAGACACTACAATTAAAAACTGAACGCGGCTCACAGATCAGATTTCATTTCTCCAGTGAGGAGAGTGAGTCGAGCCGACTGACAAGAAGAGTGAGGTGAGACAGACAAGACGATCGCGGATGATTTAGTTTCGAAACTAGATGCAAAAGCGCCTGTTTGGCAATATTTTGGATTTTGAAAAGCCTGTTGACTTTTGCCGTTTATCTAAGGTGATTTTGGAAGTTTTTTTAAACATTTGTTTCTTATTTAATTGGTTCCACATTATTTGCTGATTTTTACTTTATTTAAACTGTCATTTATATATATATGCTAAAGTGAGTTTGACGTTGTATTTTGTTGTTGCATTCAAGCAATTGACGCCGACCTGCCGCTAATTCGCGGTGAAAAGAGGGAAAATTCAAACGAACTAAAAACGAACAATTGCTTTACGCCGAATTGCCGCTATTTCAAAGTGAAAGTAAAATGCGCATGCCGCTTTTACAAGCTATTTAAAAGCGAAGGAAAGTGAGGAAAAGAGGGAACGCCCCGCCCCCGCGGTGATACCGGTATTACCGGTGTTGTCACACGTCGATTAACCGGGGGGAACATTTCCTCACCGTCACAACCCTAATAAACATAAACATGTAAATACATGTAAATATTTTCAATATATATACTGTATGTGTGTGTACTAATATATACATAATAAATGTACACAGTACACACACACATATTATGCAAACAAAAACTTTTATTTTGTATGCGATTAATCACGATTAATTGTTTGACAGCACCAATTTTTTGTTTTATGATTGCTGGTTAGAGTTGTGACAGCATGTGGTCCAGACTGGAGAGCAAAAGTGCAGATAAGTGCAGGATGTGCACTTTATAATAACTACTTTATAATGCTATTTTGTAAATTCTTTGTGCTTTAGATGTCTGTTTTGTTGTGACAATGGGATTTACACATTCAGACTAGCACGCAACTTAGTTCGCTTGTGCATTTGTGGCCTTTTGTGCAGATGTAAGTTCAAGTTGTATTACATTTATGTCTCTGATTATCTCATTTAGAATGCATTTGTGTGAATTAATGAAGCTGTTAGCAAAGTGCTTTAGTTTACTGGTGTTCATTCAGTCTTTAGCTTCAGATCAAACGGCTCAAGTGACATTGTCTGACATAATTGACTATGATCGGATTGTTTAAAATGGTTATATTCCTTATAAATGTTTGAAATATTGATAATGCATTTTTAATAATATAGCAGCAGTGTTGTTGTCTTTCTTCCGTCATATCCTTCAGAACAGTTTGTTTTAGTTAAAATGTTTTGATTATCATCAATGGAAATCAAGTCCATTTGGACTTACTCTGCCAAACATTTCTTTCTGTAATTATGCAGTTGTCAGGAAAGCACCTTTAAAAAAATACACATATGTGACCCTGGAGCACAAAAGCAGTGTTAAGTCGCTGGGGTATATTTGTAGCAATAGCCAACAATACATTGTATGGGTCAAAATTATCAATTTTTCTTTTATGCCAAAAATCATTAGGATATTAAGTAAAGATCATGTTCCATGAAGATATTTTGTAAATGTCCTACCGTAAATATATCAAAACTTAATTTGTGATTAGTAATATGCATTGCTAAGAACTTAATTTGGACAACTTTAAAGGCCAGGTAAGTCTGTGTGTCACAATCCTATGAGCTGCACAATTAAAACATCACCATCCTCAAATATTTCCCTTTATAATGCAGTAACAGTAGGTAATAATACTAATTGCAGTAATATTCATTTCCAGTCAGAGGATGAGCCAACTGTATGACATATTCATATGCATCCCAACAATCAGAGACCTGCATTCTTACAAGACTTTATTGTTGTTTTATAGCTGTAGATCAGCCAAAGTCAAAGTTTTCATTGATCCTCCAAGGACCCCAAAGTTCCCATGGATCCCTAAAAAGACCCACATTTTGTTCAATAAAATTTAAGGTCATAATGTCTTTAAATTTCTTAAAATGTATAAGAAAATCCCTAATTATCATTTTAACAGGTCTTAAATTTGGGACACAAAAGCAGTAATCGCGATATGGCTTTATGTGATTTATTAAACTTCAAATTAATTTCATTAAATAAATATGAGCGGTGCACATTCGAAGTAAAAATGCAGCGCTGTTGTGTGTTCTACTGGCTCACAATCAGTGAATACTGCACATTTATGCCAAGAGACTGCTTATGATCAACTGTTGATGAATTATGACATGTAATATGTTGTAGATGGTTGTAAGATGCATATTTTGTTTGAATGAGCGGATGGAAGTAGTATAGCATAGACATTTCAAAATAAGAGTCTCAATGTGTTTCAGGTAAGTTTATAATTAATCTTGCATTATGCATAAAATCTTTTCTGGTTATTATTGATTATAATTCAGCGTAAACTCTTGTAGCTTCTCTCTGGGCTGCCCCGTCGCTGGAAGAAAAGACTAAGAACATTAACATTTAGTATGTAGATTTTTCAGGTATTGGCACAAAATATCTGTGATCTGTGTTTCTTTAAGGGTAGTAAATGAAAAAAACTCAAACTTGCGCTCATGACATAAGAACCTGTGTTGATCAGCTTTTTAAAAGCTTTCCTGAAGGCAGTGTTAACTGTGGCCGTCTCTTTATCTTGTGTGTGTGTGTGTGTGTGTGTGTCTGCGTCTGTGTCTGCGTCTGTGTCTGTGTCTCTGTGTGTGTGAGTGAGTGTGTGTGTGTGTGTGTGTG
>NW_015656605.1:395839-403082 GCF_001515625.1 Sinocyclocheilus rhinocerous
CCGGGGGCGGCGCTGGAGTTGTCGCAGCAGCTGCATCTGAAGGTCCAGAGGATGCATGATATAGATACAGAAAACCAGAAGTTGCGTGAGACGCTCGAGGAATACAACAAAGAGTTTGCTGAGGTCAAGAACCAGGGTGAGACACACACACACACACACTCGTAACACTGGAAACATCCTGTCATCTTTTCTCCATGATGTAGTAGAGATGAGGTTAGGCTGAGACTCAAACTGCACGGCCACTGACCGTTCATGAAAATATCAGTATTGTTCTCGTTCTGGAAAAAAGTGGTATTGGAACAACGTTGCATTACTGAATATGTTACACTGTGCAAATCTGGGGGTTCAGTATCAGTCTCTTGTCTAGCAGCTGTCAGTACGCAAGAATCATCTCCAGTACTGTAAATGGCACAACACCGAAGTGCCAGTGTTATGTACACGAACACTGTGATTGTTTTCTGTTTGAACATCATAGCAGCGCAAACCCTCTGCATCATTTTTCATTTCTCAAGGCTGTGTAAACACAGGGATGGATCACAACAGGCTCCACTTCACCAGGCTGAGAATCAGAGGAGTGTGTTAGCACAGGTTCTGTGTGTGTGTGTTACGGCTTCACTGAAACTTGCTTTGTGTCTGTAGAAGTGACCATTAAAACACTAAAGGAGAAGATCAGAGACTATGAGCAGAGCATGAGGAGCCAGGCAGAGAATCTGGCCCTGGAGAAACACCAACAGATTCATAAAGACTATGCGGAGAAAGAGAGGTCAGTACCCATCATGCTCCATCTCATCTTTATAAAATCCACAGCTTAGATGTCTAAATCATGAGCGGTCACGTCACGTGTCACTTTTACTGAAATAGACCAGGCATTTAATTGCATTAAAAGATGTAGTTGTTCTATTCTGCCACTTCAGATTGTGCATTTTTAGCAGGTTGTTGAAATTGTCCACATCATTAACTTGTAATTCTGAAGGTCTAGAAATATTTAATTTTCAACCCTGATCAAACTCACGGGCCTCAGTTTGTGTTGTTCAAGCGTTTTAGTAAGATTGGGATACTTTTGATCCAAAAAAACCTGGATTATTCTGATCCCAGCAGAAGGGTGGATTTCAAGGAAAAAACATGTAATAAAACTTTAAAACTGGTCCAAAAAATACAACATTTGTAACATGTAATATATCCCCAAACAGCTGTCAATATCAAACAAAAATATTGTATTTAATTTAAAGTTTTTTTGTTTTGTTTTTTAATCACTGATTGTAAACTACATTGACACAATCATCAGAGATGAACCAGACAGAAGTAGTTATTTGTGTAAATGCAATGAAAAACTAGAATGCAAAACATTGGCTTTTTTTTTTTTCCATCTCATTTTTTTTTTTCATCACCACGTCCCTTTAGGGGCTCCGTAGAGCATTAGTAATCCAGATTTGGAAATCTAAAAAAGTGTATATCTGGATCAGGGTGATCCAATCCAGTTTTGCTTTGAAAAACCGGCACAAAAGTAAGATGGGTTACCTGATCCTGGATAGCAAAGCATGGGATTTCCAAATCCAGATCATTCTGATCCAGATGAAACTTTTTGAACAACTGGCCCTGCCTGTAATTTTCAGGCCTGATTAGCTTGTTCATGTGTGTTTGATCAGGGCTGGAGATTTAAGATCTCTGATTTCAATAATGTTAGCATTATGTAATTGGAGTCTGTTTTCACAAATGACTCGTCATGTGTTTGGATCCTGTTCCTCTCTCTCTCTCTCTCTCTGTGTCCTATCGTTTTTTTGTCACGGTGAGTAAAGTATCTCTCGTTCTGTTCTAACAGGAAGTTCCAGGAGTCGCATGAGTCTTTGGTTGGTAAACTACAGGAAGCTGAACTCAAAGCCCAGACCCTGCAGACAGGTACAGGAACAGCTGCTCTCACCCGTCTGTTTACTCAGAGGCCCGTTTTCATTTCATTTGTCAGTGCCGTTCATCTCAAACAGTGTTCACAATGCAACACGTTCCGTTTGAATTCACTTGGTTCCTTTTTAAGCAAAACTGAATGCAAATGTCATCTTTTGTTAAAAATCTAATCTGTATTTGATTTCTGAGTGAATCATTCTTTCAGAAACTCTTCCTCCATGTACTGATAAACAGGAGTGTGTGTTTGTGTGCTGGAGGTTATGTTATATATTTGATATTATTGTATAGATCAGCATATGTTGTTGTGTGTCTTTGCAGCACTTGAACGAACTCAGACTGAGCTTTTTGACCTGAAAACCAAATATGATGAAGAGTCGACTGCAAAGTAAGTGTGTGTTTGTGTTAAACAACTTCATATCATCATTCACATGTATTTATCAGTCAATTTATTATGCATCTCTCCTGTGATAAACAATGTTCAACATTGCACACTACCATTCAATAGTTAGATTTACTTCATATTTAATTAATACTTTTATTTAGCAGGAACACTTTAAAGTGATCAAAAATGACAGCGAAGGCGTTTACCTTGTTACAAAAAAATCTGTTTCAAATAAATGCTGTTCTCTCTATTCATCAAAGAATAAAGAAAAATGCATACAGTTTCACTGAAATATTCAGCATTACAACTGTTTCTTGAGTGCCAAATCAGCATAGATATAGATATAGTCTGGTCCTTTAATGCTGTTTTATATTCAGTGTGAAGGTCAACCATAACTTATTCAAGGAAGGAAGGAGAAGAACAGAGTCCAGATTACATCCATTACAAGGAGACATTCACAGACAATTCACAGATGAATGCGTCAAATAATTTCCTTCCAAAAAAGTTCTTGCTTATAGTGACATGATTAGACCGTCATGGTCATTGTCATCGTATGTTAACAGATGTGTTAAGAGTGTGTGCTGCATTAATACAGTGTGAACGCATGCTCACATAATGAGCATCGAAGCACATGGAATTCATCTCTGCATTTGTACACTACTACAAGAGCGCTAATGCTGAATTTATTCGGTTCTCAGGGCTGATGAGGTTGACATGGTGATGACTGATCTGGAGCGAGCCAATCAGGTACAGATTCATTCCTGTTATAAAGCAAGATTCCAGATCGTACTAGTTATGACAGACACAGTTTTTCCTTGTCCTGATTATGCATTTTTATATTCAAAATAATACATGAATTGTTAATATGTTAAAAAGGACGTTGAAAGGGTTAGTTCACAAAAAAAAAAACACTGAAAATTGTGCCATCATTTACTGACACGCATGTCATTCCAAACCCTCTGGGCCTCTTCGGTCATTTTTGACAGGAAACATGTACAGTGGGTACGGAAAGTATTCAGACCCCCTTAAATTTTTCATTCTTTGTTATATTGCAGCCATTTGCTAAAATCATTTAAGTTAATTTTTTTTCCTCATTAATGTACACACAGCACCCCATATTGACAGAAAAACACAGAATTGTTGACATTTGTGTGAACACACAAAAAAAAATCATGGGCATGATTCGGATATGTTAAAGGGTCAAAAAAAAAAGAGTCACTCTTGGCTGGGAAATGGGAAATACAAAAAAATACGAAAACTCAGAGAATCTTTTGGTGGTACAAACTACAAATCAGCCACTGTGCAGAACAAAAGTACACAGCAATCAAGGGGTGACTCTCTAAAATATCAAGAGAGCAAAATAGACACCCACGCACACACACAGAAATGAACTGGTAAGAATGCAACAGAGCAAATTTTGAGAATATTCAATGATTGATTGAAATCATAATGCAAAACCTGATATTTATCTAACCAAAAAATATCGAAACCTTGACAAAAAGTAGTCTTTTAGAATGTCTAAATATATAGCTAAAAGTAAAACCTAATAAAATTTAGAAATTATGTCTAAAAAACAGTGGGAATCCAAAGGCATCTGTATATATGTATGTAGGGAACTATACAGGAGTTTACATGACATTACACAAGTTTTAATTTTTTTTATGCCACCAGATGACACAATTCTCACTTCAAAAAAATGGATTTTAAATGTTTTCACTCTGTTTTAAACATGAAATATTGCATTTATTGAAAAATAATAAATAATAAAATAAAAATATATTAATTCTAATGGGAAAAAATAGCTCATTAAAATTTTATAAATATTGCATAGTATCATAAAATCCCCTCAAAATTCTAAATAATAATCACAAAATATTATTAAACAAAAATGTATTACACTGATTTTCCTGAAAAAAAAAAAAAGTTACATTTCAAGGCTTCGGTCACTTTTGACTGCAAAGGAGCCCAGTGTGACCCCTAAACGAAGAGGCCCAGAGGGTTAATCTAGAAATATCGTTTTGAAATTTTGGTTGTGTAGACTTTCAATAGAAGGACAGAAACTTCTCAGGTTTCATCTTAATTTGTGTTTCAAAGATTAGCCAAAGTTTCATGGGTTTGGAACGATATTCGGTTGAGTGAATGATGACAGAATGTCCATTGGAAGATGGTGGCGTTATTAACTCTGTTGGTGATGTTTTACTGCAGAGAGCAGAAGCTGCTGAGAGAGAGGTGGAAGCTCTGAGAGAGCAGCTCACTTCAGCCAACAAATCAACCCAACCTCCGACACGGATCGACTCGACTCCGTACACGGTACCAGCTCTCCACTGCTGTTTTGTGTCATATTCTACTGTAGAGCTAGTTGCTAGTGTGGATCTTACACTCCTCAATATGGTTTCTTGAAATAAACTAAACCTCTGCTATAATCACAAATGTGACCCTGCAGCACAAAAGCAGTGTTAAGTCGCTGGGGTATATTGCTTTCAGATGGTGTATAAATCTCAATTTTGAAACATTGACCCTTATGACTGGTTTTATGGTCCAGGGTCACATATTTGTTGTCTTAAAAAAAAAAAAAGTTTATTTTGTTGACTCAAAACTATGATTTTACGTTAAAAGCAGTGATTATATGATCATGTAGCACATATGATCATATAAACACTGCTTTTAACATAAAATCATAGTTTTGAGTCAACAAAATAAACTTTTTTTTTAAGACAACAACTGTCAAAAACAGCAAATAAATAATTGTTTTTTTTTAATAATACTTGCCTAACTAATGTAGGCAAAAGCTTATTGTGGACAGTCAGTAATAAAATAAGAGCAAAGAAGGAAATTACAAACAATACAACAATTAAATACGGTAGAACAAATAAATAGTTTATTTGCACTGTCTAACAGTAGTGTTCAAGTAAGAAATGCTACAGAAATTGAATGACCAAATGTAAAAAGAAAACACTGCATAGTCTTAACATACATTCTTATTAAAGCTGCTAAAGTTGTATAATTATCAAACATTTGAAAACAAAGCAAAGCCGAAGTGAATAAAAATAGCAAAGTAGTCCTCAAATCCTGTGTTTGTCACAAAGAGATTACAGTAATGTGCGTACGGCAATTACAGAGTGCGTATGAATGTGATAAAAAACAACAGCTGTCTGGTCCATGTAAATGATGCATCATACTATGGTGGTTATGCAAGTGAGGTGCATAGTTGTCTGGTAAACCCAGCCCTGATCTCCGTCTTCTTTACCTTTATTCTTGTACTCCTCTTTAGCTTTGTTCGTGTCATCTTTCTTAGAGACGTAAGCGTTACACAGCCCTAATTCTGACTCTAGCAGGTGCTTCACTGTGATTCTGGCTAACGTTACTGTTGGTCCACATTCACCTCATTCGTCCGCAGCACATCAGTGATGCACAGAAATCAGAAATACATGTGTGTGAGAGATCTGACACATCCAGCTCTGTGTGTGTGTGTGTGTGTGTTTATATGGCGCTCAGTGTGTTGTGTGTGTGTGTTAATCAGGATGAGAGTGGCGAGCTGGTGTCGCGCTCGAGTCTGGAGTCGGAGCTCAGTGCGAAGGAGCGTGAGATGCTCCAGCTGGTGGAGGACGTCCAGAGACTTCAGGCCAGCCTCTCCACGCTCCGAGAGAGCTCAGCCGCTCAGATCAGCCAGCTACAGCAGCAGCTCAAGAGCCAGACCGCCACGCTCCAGGTAGACAACCTCACTCAAACCACTGTTACGTTAAGGCCCCGATATACTCAAAACAGGTTGTTAACGTTCTTCGTTTAGGGGTAAAGCAGCGTTTATATTAATATGTAAATATGTTCATAGTACGAGCTCATAGCATGAAATGAACCCAGAGAAGAGTTCTGCGTGAAAGAAGGCGGAGCCTCAGCGCACACCTTCTATGACGTAATCGTCACGGACCAATGGTAGTGCGAAGGGGTTTTGCAGAGGGAACGAACTCTTCCGGAAAGTTCGCTTTGGCAAGCCATTTCGAACTCCCAAAACGAACTTCGTTTTGGCCGGATTTTGTTCGAAATTACGTCACATCAGTTCGTTCTTCGATTTCGCTTGAAGTATATCGGGGCCTTTACTCTTGACTTTCAGTTTGCAAGACAGAACTGGCATCCTGGATATTTTTCTTAATAAACAGAAAAAGCTGAAGTCCTGCAAGTCTGGTGCTTACTGTAGCTGAAGCTGCTTCAATGTTTGATGTTTGATTTCTGCAGTTGGTATGACCACAGAAATAAACTGGGTGCTCATCCAAATAAAGGCACAGAATGTCTGTGAGATACTGTACAGAAAACACAGAAGGAATGAGTAGGAAAATGTGCGACCTGACTAATGTCATAACAGTTGAAGCTTATCACGTTTATTAATGAAATTGTATTAAAATATTTCCTTTTCTTGTATACCTATACTAGTATTTTATTCATACTACACACCTGCACACTTAAAAAACAGCTTATTATTAGTTGAAAATTAAAAAGTATATTTTCATGGGAACCACTGGTCTGTACACATTACCACTCAAGAGCATCTCATGGACCTTAAGTATGAAAAGCACAGAAGTCGTTTTTTAAGCTGATAATATGAGATTCAGTGGCTCTGACTGATTTGTTAAAAGAGATTCAGAACGATGGCTTGTGAGTTCAGACAATTAACCAATTGATTTAACAGAGGTTGAGGTACAAATCATTATTTATCATTATAAAACGGATAGTTCCGGTGCTTGATTCTGATTGGCTGAGCCGCATTCGAAGCTGTTGTAAATTACTCTATAAAGTAACATACACCTTTGTTTACTTTGTCTGTTGCTTGGCAACCACTTTGTTGCAACCACAACTGTTTCTGAGGAACTACATTGTTTGGTGGAAGAATACTGTTTTTATTAATATCACTACACTTTATTTGCTCTGTTTTATTCTGTGAAACCTTACTACGTATATGGAATAACCGTT
>NW_015656605.1:403422-405190 GCF_001515625.1 Sinocyclocheilus rhinocerous
CGTGCCTAACAACGCCTCTTAGCTGTTATAAATTCACTGTAAACCACGGCTTCACGGGGCTTATTGCTTTATCTTGTGCTTACAGATTGCCGACTTGTGTTTACTTGTGCTACCAGTTCTGCCAAGCACAGATCAGTTTAAGTGGGTTGAACAATGGACATAAATGGTTTCCAGTAGTCATGCCGGGCTTTTGCGTTGGCTAACAGTCACTGAAATGATGCATAGTGAGTTGCACTTAGTGTCAGAAAGGTTGCTGTCCTGTTCTAAACGGCTCTATTTCTGGGGGATTAATTAAAAAAAGTGTGCAGATCAACTTCTAAATGCCATTGCCGGTGTAATGCACAGTATGCATCAGACAGTCTGATCTTATTTGCCTTCATCACGGTCTTTTCATTTGTCCAGCATCTGGAGGAGAAGCTGCAGACACAGACAGACTACGAGGAGGTTAAGAAAGAGCTCAGGTAAGAGATGTTCCTGCATGATTTTACTTAAAAACACCCCGAAATAAAATTGTACATAATTTTTACACAATTGTAAGTCTTGGGTTATTTCTTTAATCTAAGACCTGTCACCTTCTTCACCTGTTATGAGTTTGAATCCTTAAAGAGACTGTGGATGTATTTTTTTCTGGTCTGCTCTGCTGCGCTTATTAACATCGAGGCTCGTTTTTGACGTGTGTGTTTAGTTGTTACTGAATTTCAAGTTCATGCATGATCGTGGCTGATCATTGTTGTTGAGTGCTTGGGTACATCTCTGAATATCGTGTTGTTTTATTTCATCATGGCTGAAGTAAGGCTATGTTTTATATATTGACAGCATGCTGAAGTCGATGGAGTTTGGGCCGTGTGACCGCTCCACAGCGCAGGTAAACAGTAGTTTTGTGTTTTGTTTCGAGTGTGTAATTCTCTGGCGTTGATCTGATGTGTTTGTCTCTCACAGGACTCGTGTAAACCATTAGAGGTGTTGCTGCTGGAGAAGAACCGCAGCCTGCAGTCTGAGAGCGCGTCTCTGCGCATCGCTAACACTGAGCTCAGCAGTGAGTCCGTTTTTAATCAAGAGGAAATACCAACATCTCAGAAAATACTCATTTCAATAACACAATCAGCAATGAAGTGGTATCAACGTTTGTTTCTTACCATCAAATAATGTAAAAAAAACTAATGTGCAGCAATTAGTGATGATATAGCCATTCAATATCAACATCAAAAGCCGTCATTTATAATATTTAATAACTGCAAGTTACCAGGTGGTTTTAATTTATCATTTATTAACAGCAATTACAGAACATGGTTAATCTTATAGCAGAAATCACATCAAATCATTCTAATAATCTACCTTTATTTAGTGAAATAGGTGATGTTTCTGTCTTTGTCGTCACATTGAGAGATGTCATTATTTAAATTATTATAACATTGATATTATTATTTTATTTGCATGCAATACAAATTATAAAATTACTAGAAAAAACATTTAGGATGTAGATTTTTCTGTGATGATGATCGATTATGTCGATACTTTGTCTGTGTCGCAAATATCGATACTTATATACACACTTGTGGCTTACAGGGATAGTTCACCCAAAAATGAAATTCTGCTATCAAATACCCTCGTGTCATTCCAAACGTAAAAGTTTCATTCATCTTTGAAACGCAAATGAAGTTATTTTTAATGAAACCTGAGATATGTCTGCCCCTGAAATATCCGTTCGACCAAACAGAGAGATGACTTCATCTGCTAGTAAATAAGGCCATGCTGAATTATTATCATG
>NW_015656605.1:405593-443880 GCF_001515625.1 Sinocyclocheilus rhinocerous
ATTGCACTTAGTGTCAGAAAGGTTGCTGTCCTGTTCTAAACGGCTCTATTTCTGGGGGATTAATTCAAAAAAGTGTGCAGATCAACTTCTAAATGCCATTGCCGGTGTAATGCACAGTATGCATCAGACAGTCTGATCTTATTTGCCTTCATCACGGTCTTTTCATTTGTCCAGCATCTGGAGGAGAAGCTGCAGACACAGACAGACTACGAGGAGGTTAAGAAAGAGCTCAGGTAAGAGATGTTCCTGCATGATTTTACTTAAAAACACCCCGAAATAAAATTGTACATAATTTTTACACAATTGTAAGTCTTGGGTTATTTCTTTAATCTAAGACCTGTCACCTTCTTCACCTGTTATGAGTTTGAATCCTTAAAGAGACTGTGGATGTATTTTTTTCTGGTCTGCTCTGCTGCGCTTATTAACATCGAGGCTCGTTTTTGACGTGTGTGTTTAGTTGTTACTGAATTTCAAGTTCATGCATGATCGTGGCTGATCATTGTTGTTGAGTGCTTGGGTACATCTCTGAATATCGTGTTGTTTTATTTCATCATGGCTGAAGTAAGGCTATGTTTTATATATTGACAGCATGCTGAAGTCGATGGAGTTTGGGCCGTGTGACCGCTCCACAGCGCAGGTAAACAGTAGTTTTGTGTTTTGTTTCGAGTGTGTAATTCTTTGGCGTTGATCTGATGTGTTTGTCTCTCACAGGACTCGTGTAAACCGTTAGAGGTGTTGCTGCTGGAGAAGAACCGCAGCCTGCAGTCTGAGAGCGCGTCTCTGCGCATCGCTAACACTGAGCTCAGCAGTGAGTCCGTTTTTAATCAAGAGGAAATACCAACATCTCAGAAAATACTCATTTCAATAACACAATCAGCAATGAAGTGGTATCAACGTTGTTTCTTACCATCAAATAATGTAAAAAAAACTAATGTGTAGCAATTAGTGATGATATAGCCATTCAATATCAACATCAAAAGCCGTCATTTATAATATTTAATAACTGCAAGTTACCAGGTGGTTTTAATTTATCATTTATTAACAGCAATTACAGAACATGGTTAATCTTATAGCAGAAATCACATCAAATCATTCTAATAATCTGCCTTTATTTAGTGAAATAGGTGATGTTTCTGTCTTTGTCGTCACATTGAGAGATGTCATTATTTAAATTATTATAACATTGATATTATTATTTTATTTGCATGCAATACAAATTATAAAATTACTAGAAAAAACATTTAGGATGTAGATTTTTCTGTGATGATGATCGATTATGTCGATACTTTGTCTGTGTCGCAAATATCGATACTTATATACACACTTGTGGCTTACAGGGATAGTTCACCCAAAAATGAAATTCTGCTATCAAATACCCTCGTGTCATTCCAAACTTAAAAGTTTCATTCATCTTTGAAACGCAAATGAAGTTATTTTTAATGAAACCTGAGATATGTCTGCCCCTGAAATATCCGTTCGACCAAACAGAGAGATGACTTCATCTGCTAGTAAATAAGGCCATGCTGAATTATTATCATGTGTTTATGTAATGATTCGATTATGATCGATTTGCATATGGAAACTTTGAAGCTTCCGTACAGATGTGATCACTTTATATGATGAACAGATTTAATTTAGGCTTTATTCATATAAAAACACATTTAACAGATTTAAGTTAGGTTTTACATGTAAACATTGATCAGTGCAGATACATAAAGCACATCAAATATGGTAAACAGAAGCTCAAATGTTAGTGCTTGTGGTTTATCAAATGCGGTTAAGCGGCTATTGATCATGTTTTGGTCTGCTGTATGTGTGTCTGTTTTTTCTTTAATCATTCTTTCAATTCTATTAATTGACATTTAAAGGGATAGTTCATCTAAAAAGTACAATTTTGAGAGCATGTGATTTGTCTGAGGACTTTACTGATGTATGTGTGTGTGTGTCTGTCTGTGTGTCTGTGCGTGCGTGTGTGTGAGTGTGTGTGTGTGCGTGCGTGTGCGTGCGTGTGTGAGTGTGTGTGTGTGTGTGTGCGTGTGTGAGTGAGTCGTGCGTGCGTGTGTTTAGGCCGTTGTGCGTCTCTACAGCTGGAGTTGTCCTCAGCAGTGAAGACCAGCGCTGAACAGAAAGAGCTCATCCTCAAACTGGAGCAGGATCTCAGCACCATCCAGACGATGTCACGGCCCGACGCTGAGGTCAGACACGAGCATGAGCTTCAAACCGATGACCGTTACTTTCACATTTATGCAGTAGTCAAAAGGTGTACATTTTATCGGTTCTTTTTTGGGAATCACATAATCATAAACTCATGATGATAATTTAGCGTTGCCCTTATCTACTAGCAGATGATGTCATCACTCCATCTGCTCTCTCCGACAGCTTTCTGTTCACTTTTTTCAATTAAAATGGGGGGAAAACATTAGCATAGGCTCAGGAAATGAGTGTGGTTTTAATTTTTTTAACATGCTAAATTATCCGTATTAATTGCAGAAATTAACATTATTTTTCCGGGCCCTAAAAAATACTGACAAAGAAATTGATTTGGCAGTAAATGTGGAAATGAAAGATACACCAGCATTCAAAAGTTTGGGGTCTGTAAGATATTTTGCTTTTGTCTCGAAGAAATTAAAGGGGTCATGACATGAGAAATCATGTTTTTCTTGATCTTTTGACATATAAGAGGTCATCATGCAAGTTTCATAGCTTAAAACGTCCTCCTCAGTACAAAAAAAAGCTTTTAACCAAACCAATAAAACCCATTATAATCACCACACTGCAAACACACACACACACACACACACACACACATATATATATATGTGTGTGTGTGTGTGTGTAGTGTGGTGATTATAATGGGTTTTATTGGTTTTGTGTGTGTGCAAAAGGCTTGATTAACATTATAAGTGAACCTCTAGGAACATTAAAATAAAAAATAAATGTAAAAAGTAAAAAAAATAGTAATAGTTTTATTCATCAAGGATGAATCAAATTGATGTGACAGTAAAGTCATTCATAGTGTTTCAAAAGATTTCTATTTCAAAATGTTCCTTTGATATTTCCACAAAAATATTTGGCAGCACAACTGTTTTCAACATTGATAATAATCAGAAATGTTTCTTGAGCAGCAAATCAGCATATTAGAATGATTTCTGAAGATCATGTGACACTGAAGACTGGAGTAATGATGCTGAAAATACAGCTGCGCATCACAGAAATACATTACAGTTTAACAGATATTCACATAGAAAACAGTTTTTTTAAACTGTAATATTTCACAATATTACTGTTTTTACTGTAATTTTGAGCAAATAAAAGAGACTTCTTTCAAAAACATACAAAAATACTAGTGACTTCAAACTTTTGAGTGGTTAGTGTACTAAGTGATATGTAATGTAAGTGTAGCCAACCAAAATCACTGACTTCCTGTTGAAGTCTTGACCAGCGACCAGGTTATTTTTTTTCTGAAGAATGAAGTCAAACACTGAAAAGGCACTTAGTAACTTGATCTGAGTGTGAAGCATGCTGATGCACACTTTGTAGGAGGAGTAAAAAAACTGTATGTGAATCTGTTCCAAGTGGCAGCTGTGTGGAGGATTACAGTATTCTGCAGGAGACACATGGACTGAAAACTAAACTTGTCCAGATGACACGAGACACAGTTACACACAAGTACAAAAAGGCATCTTGACACACATCACAATAATTTGTGATTTTTTTGTTGTCTAGGGTGCAGACAGCAGCGCAGTGATCGTCCCTGAGCCCATTAAAGAGGCCACTGCTCTGTTCACAGGTAAACTAAAGAACTCGTGCTCATGAGAGCAGGATGACCCATATAATGCTCATGGACACATAATACAGACTGTCATCAGTCCCTCGAGTCATGAGATGCTCATACAGCCGTTACTCTGTGTGTGTGTGTGTGTGTGTGTGTTGAGGTGTGGGCGGCTCTCCTCAGACGGATCTTCCTCAGGGTCAGATGGACTCTATGCTGTCCATCATCTCCAGTCAGAGGGAGAGATATCGCTCGCGTAACCAGGAGCTGGAGGCCGTGAGTGCACTTCACTGTAATGACTTCTGTTGCTCAGAGGAAGAGAGGCTGACTGTGCTGTGTTGTTGATGTTGTTGATGTCTGTCAGGCGAACAGCTCCCTTCAGCAGACCTCACAGGCTCTTCAGAGCCAGCTGGACAGTCTGCGCGCTGACAACATCAAGCTCTACGAGAAGATCAAGTTTCTGCAGAGCTACCCAAACAGAGTAAGTCACGTCACGGCGAGTCGACCATCGTCTCGATCCTGTGTGGATGACGAATAAACAAGGACATTTTATCACTAAGGTGAAATGGTCTGTAGCTCCTGTAGTGCCTAGGGGTGTGCGATATTGACAAAAAAATTGTCTCAAGGATTTTCCTGGGATAAGACACAAATGAAATCAGTATCAACAAAGTCCATCTCTGCACTCCTGAGGTGGCACAGAAGCTGCATATGAAGTGGTATTTTGGTAGGCCTGTATTTACTGATTAATGCAGCTCAGAGGTGGCATGAATGCATTTAGTCTGCAATTACAATTGCATAAATAATGCTGTGAGACTTAAAAATAAGTAAATAATATTAAAATATGAAATTATTTTATAAAATACTTCAAATATGAACACTGTCAAATATGTCACTGTCCTAATGAACGAGTCATTCATTAAAACAAATCAGATTCATTCAGGAACTTTATGAATGAGTCATTGAATCACTGACTTACCTGATTCGTTAAAAAACTATTCATTCAGAAATTAAACCCTCAGAGAAACACACAATGGTTCACAACATGGATTTGTTTGGAATTATTTTCCTTGGTGAAATTGAGCCAAAATAGACAATATTGTGTCAAAAATGCAGCTCATTTATTATTAACTTGTTTATTGAACTGTTGTTTAAAATCAGTGTCACATTTTCAGTCATGCTGATATTTGAAAAAAAAAAATTTAATAAAAAAAAGCACTCATGCCTATGTGATATTGCTTAAATATACCATATAGAATTATAAGATAAAACATCATACAGGGGCAAAATTCATATCTTTAATTTCAGGGTCATTCTAACTAGGGATGTAACGATTAACCGCGAGCCTGTTGAAAATCAATTCAAATATGTGACGAATCAAATCGGTTGAGATGCTCACGATTCATTTAGGTGTAGGAGTTTATATGAATGCATGTCTGAGGGGAACTTACTGTCTTTAGAAAAGTTTAGATGGTATTTTGTCTTTTCCTCTTGCCTCTGTATAATGCATATTAAAGTTCATAAGTGCTAAAAAAAATCGCGAATCGAATCGAATCGTTACATCCCTAATTCTAACTGCTTTCTACTTGGCTCTCAAGACATGCGTTTGTTTGGTTTTTGCAAAGTAAGTGACACATTCATTGTCAGCTCGCACATTTTTAAAAAAACAATTAAGGTATTATCATAGATGAAATATATCGCACACCTCTAGAAGTGCTATAAATGTTGATGGTCTGAATATGGACTAGTGTAATTAGATCTCAAACATCAGTTATGTTCAGGGCATGAATGAGACTGTAGGTCCTATTACAGTAGATGACGAACACTAAAGACTGATGTGTGTGTGTGTCTGTGTGTGTGTCTGTGTGTGTGTGTGTGTGTGTGTGTGTATTAGGCTGGAGACAGTGATGATACAGTGATGCGTTACTCGTCTCAGTATGAGGAGAGACTCGATCCCTTCACCTCCTTCAGCAAAAGGGTGATCATGTGAACATATTCAAATGTCATTTTTGGAATTGTTTGTTGGTTTTGTTCATTCAGGTTTGTTTAGTAGTGATGTGTTTATAATGCGACTTTCTCTTCAGGAGCGTCACCGGAGATATCAGAGCCTCAGCCCGTGGGACAAGGCCACGCTCAGTCTGGTGTGTGAGCCGTGTTTGTGTTGATCTCTTCACATACAGTAGTGCACACACATGTGAATCAGTGTACTTTTACACATGAGCAGCTCGTGATCTGGTGTCGCCGTTCACAGTAAATGCTGCTGTCACTCACACGAGATCGCAGCAATAGCAAACTACAACGATCAGCTGATCCAATCAAGTCTCGCCCTACATGTTTTTCACTTGGATATATGCCACAATAGGAGTTTATGCCGAATTTAAGGCCTCCATGTGGTTTTCCACCAAAAGAAAAACTCTATGGTTTAAATTTTTGAAAGCATCAAAATGACAACAGCCCTAAATATTATTATTATTATTTTAATTATTCTATTAAAAGTATTATTATTATACTCCTTAATTTTTTATTTTATTTTATTCTACATTAGTATTAAACAAAGGAGTGGTATATATTTTTTATTGGTTTAATTGATTTAAAATATACTCACCCTCAGGACAACCAAGATTAGGATGAGTTTGTTTCTTCATCAGGTTTGTAGAAATGAAGCATTGCATCAGTGTCTCAGCAATGGATGCTCTGCAGTGAATGGGTGCCGTCAGAATGAGAGTCCAAACAGCTGATAAAAACATCACAATAATCCACAAGTAATCCACAGCACTCCAGTCCATCAGTGAACATCTGGAGAAGACAAAAGCTGAAACACATCCGGCATTAAGACCTTTTTAACTAAAATACATTGAGTCCGTAATCCATAATAACTCTTCCTCCAGTGAAAAAGTGTTCTGGTCTGAATCAGGAGAGAAATCTGCACAGATCAAGCACCGTTTAAACTGCTTTAAACACATATGTGGCTGGATTTTGATGTGAGAGACAACAGGAGATGCACTTTTTCACTGGAGGAAACATTATGGATTATGGACACTATGGTATTTTAGTTAAAAACATCTTAATGCTGGATTAGTTTCAGCTTTTGTCTTCTCCAGATGTTAACTGATGGACTGGAGTGCTGTGGATTACTTGTGGATTATTGTGATGTTTTTATCAGCTGTTTGGACTCTCATTCTGACGGCACCCATTCACTGCAGAGCATCCATTGCTGAGACACTGATGCAGTGCTACATTTCTCCAAATCTGATGAAGAAACAAACTCAGGCCCGAGGGTGAGTAAACTTGATTTTCAGCAAATGTTGTGTTGTTAAGGTTATAACTCCCCCAGTAACACCTGATGTTTTGTCGTTTCCCTCCCCTTTCGCTGTCTGTGCTGATGTTCGACGTGTCTGTTTCAGGGTCGTGTGATCCTGTCCAATAAGATGGCCAGAACTGTGGCGTTCTTCTACACGCTGATGCTGCACTGCCTCGTCTTCCTGGTGAGTAACTTGAGCCTCAGTTTAAACCGTGCTTCACAGCTCATGTTGACTTGTTCTGATCCGCTGAGCTGTGTGTGTGTGTGTGTGTGTGTGTGATCAGGTGCTGTATAAAGCCGCCTGGAGTGAGAGTATCGGTCGGGACTGTGCTGCATTTTGTGCAAAGAAGTGAGTGTTTTTTACTCCGAGGTTTCTGAATGAGATTTGATCGAATGAGCCTCTGGTTTTGAAACGCTGCGCGTTTACATACAGCATGTGTGTTTAATGCATCTTTCCTCCCACAGATACTCAGACCACCTGCACCGTTTCCATGAGGATGGAGACACGTGGCAGTAGCAGCTTCTATCCACTAGAGAGAGCTGTTCACATCAATCATATTTTTATGACGTGAGAATCGTAGATTGTCATTGAATTACTGCTACTGGGACCAGGTTAGTTAGGGGATATACTGGGTTAAATATTAAATTGACTGGAGGTTTAAAGGTTTGATGCTGTTAATTTACATAACGAGATGTTCTGCAGGTCATGTATTGAGCATTTTCTTTGTTACTGTCCATTTTTACTTCAATGAAATCAATCAGCTCTAAATTCTGATTCTAATGTTTTTCAGAGATAAAAATCAGTGGTAACGGTTTATTTAACTTTGTGCCAGATACTTCGACACAAAGCATCTGACAATATTTGTATCCCTTTATTTTGTATATTTAACTGTTGGGACTTTAGGTATAGTCTCTTGATATTAAATTTAAGCTTTCAGGGAACGTGTGTTTTTTTTATTTTTTATTATGAGATTAAGGTATTAATAAAACTACCATTCAAAAGTTTGGGGTCGGTAAGATTTTTTTTGATGTTTTTGAAAGAAGTCTCTTCTGCTCACCAGGGCTGCATTCATTTGATCAAAAATAGAGTAAAAACTGATATATTATTACAGTTTCAAATAGCGGTTTTCAATGTGAATATCTGTTAAACTGTAATTTATTTCTGTGATGCGCAGCTGTATTTTCAGCATCATTACTCCAGTCTTCAGTGTCACATGATCTTCAGAAATCAATATGCTGATTTGCTGCTCAAGAAACATTTCTGATTATAATCAATTCAAAAGAACAGCATTTATTTAAAATAGAAGTCTTTTGTAACATTACTGTCACTTTTGATCAATTTAGTGCATCCTTGCTAAATAAAAGTATTGTTTTCTTTCCCAACAAAACACACTGACTCCAAACTTTTCAACATGAACCAGTAATTGGAGATATTTGCACATTTTCTTTTCTCGTTCAGAGGAACATCTGTGGAGTGGCTTTAAATAAATGAAATGGCGTGGAGTACTGCACTCTGAAAGCAGCATCTGATGAGCCTAATTATTAATAAATGAAGGGCTTCTGTTGACTGCTGTACAGAGAATATCTCTGGACATACACTGATGATGCTCGAGCAGTGGGCTTCTGCTCTTGGGTTCATCCTTGCATGTTTTCATTGTGGAAGCAGAAGTTAAAGGCTCATTTTGTAATGAATAATTAGTGAGAAACAAAACCGTCTCCTCCATCGGTCTGTAGACATCCAGCGGGGTGTTGTGTGCTTGAATAATTCATCTAACGGCTCTTAATGAGTCCGAACCCTCAGCAGTTCATTCTGCTGTACGTGAGTGTGCAGTGCTTTTCCAGAACCAGCCAGATCTGAACATGAGATCCATTAACACACACACACACACATGGTCTGGGTTCTTCTCCAGATGCTTTTTGTGCAGTTTTATTGTGTTATCTGTCTGAGAGAGACATGACAGTAATGGCTTTCTGTGTGTTTCAGAAAGCACTTCTTTAGTGAATTTCATTTGACCCCGCGTGACCTCTGCTCCTGCGTTTCCCAGCATGCTGTGGAGGCCAGTGATAACGATTACTGTATTCATGTACCGTGGTATATTCACCTGCTACTTCAGAGAATCGGCGTATTAACGAGAACACAAACTCTAGTGCTGCTGCTGAGCTCAAAAACTACAGAATTATAACTATGACCCTACATGTCATGTTTAAACACTGATGCATCTCTCACACAGTCCACACGTTCAGAAGGGCTTCTCTTTTTCTGCCATGATTCACAGATCTTCTGTTATTTGACATGGCTGTCTGGTTTAGGACATGAATCTCAGAATGCATTTAGCATGAGAACGAGTACAGTAAACGGCTGGACGATGGACAGACACTGGCAGTGGATAACTGAGTGTTTTGTGTGCTTTCATTCATCAGCAGTCGACACACATGGTGCAACTACTTTATTTTTTTGTTTGAGACGCTGAGGACGTTCCCGTGAAACCTGTGTTGTTTGATGAGAATAGCACGTGTCTAGAGCAAAACTCTTCATGAACATGTGGATTCTCTCTCCTCCCACAGTCCTTTGCGGCTCAGTGAGCGTTTAGACACTGTGTTGTGTTGTGTTGTGATGTTCAGCGTCCTTGTGTATAAAAATGCAACAGCAGAGGTGGACCAAGTACACAACTCCATTACTTGAGTGAAAGGATAGATACTGCTGGTCAAATATGACTCCTGTACAAGTGAAAGTTGTAAGGATAGATTTTTACTTAAGTAAAAGTACAGAAGTACTTGCTTTTAAAAGTACTTAAGTACCAAAAATTCATTTCCTTTTTTATGTCAATGCACTGTTTTATTATTGTTGTATGTAATACTTACAGATACTTAAAAAGTGTACTTAAGTACAGTAATCAAGTAAATGAACTTCGTTACTGTCCACCTCTGTGCAACAGGCATTGAAATCCAAGACAGACTGTGATATAATATTCATGTGCGATATCTGTATATCTAATTGGTTTGGACAGAAGCCCGCATGATATTTAGGCTGTTTTCACATCTAGCTCATTTGGGCACTCCAAGAAGAAGAAAGAAAGAAAAATGATCTCGGACACCCACAAATGAACCATACTCAGTTTGTTTTGGGGTTTGATTGAGTCCCCTTTTAAGTCCACTTACATTGTGAGCACTGCGGTCACTTGCGGCTGGATCCCTTTTTAGCGTAGTTTAACTGAACTGAGTTTGGTTCATTTCAAGTGTAGCATATGTGAAAATGCTCTTAAATCATTTCGATTAGGGTGACCATATTTTAGTTTTCCAAAAAGAGGACAGTGGGCGCCATCGAAGTTACATCGACTACGATGTAACGACAATCTTACTGATATATGAACAGGAGCAATGGCCGTACATAAACTGTAGTATATGCAGTATGCAGTACACACACGCTACACTCTAAAAAATGCTGGGTTAGATACAGCCCAGTGCTGGGTAAAATAGGGACAAACCCAGCAATTGGGTTGTTTTGACCCAGCGGTTGGGTTCAAAACAACCCAATAGCTGGGTCAAAACAACCCAATGGCTGGGTTTGTCCCTTTTTAACCCAGCGCTGGGTTATATTTAACCCAGCATTTTTTAGAGTGTAGTATTCCATAGCTTCATACAGCAGCACTCATGTGATCTGATCCTATAGTGAGTTTTCAGCTTGATGGAGGAGGAGGAGGATGCTCTGAATCACCTTCACTCAATGGTGACCAATGACTTCATGACGTGGCCCATTTAAGGACCAATCGGAAATCGCGCCGCGTCCCCTTTAAGAGCAGCTGCATTGCCTGGAGAATAGATGTGCGCGCGTCATGTATCAGTCTCTATCCTGCTCACTTATGGGTCATGCAGCGATGCGATGTGCTGGAGTCCTCCACAAGCCGCCGTCGATGGATCTGGAATAACAGCACCGGCATCAGATGCAGTGACGCATTTATCGGAGGTGAGATGAATCAGGGGCCCGCGTCCTGAATGAACGGCCCTTCGCTCTCATTCATTATGCGCCGCTTTACATACATGTATGCGTTCGCATGTGTTTATTTGTGTTTAAGGCACTCGCATGTGCGGTGGCTGATGATTAAAGCGTAATATGTGTCACAGTCGCTGCTTCAGTGTTGCTCATCTGAATTCTGCACAGTGTTTTGTATCGATGCGCGCGTGTGTTATTGATTCAGGCCTCGTGCACCGGCTTCATTCACAGAGACTCGCAGCATCATGCATCACCCACCCAATAACAGAGAACCTGAAATAATCAAATGATGCATGCATGCAAAAACACACTGCAGCTTACTGTACACAGACACACACACACACAGGGGCCCTAGACGAGAACATGAAAATGGACCCTACCATAAAACCATTACAAACGAGGACGCTTTAACAGCATCGAGATTTTAGGTTAATGGATATGAAAGTAAAATGGAAATGTGTAAATGAGATGCTGTAACTGGTTACTTTTTCCCCCCTCACTTTTTAGTTTGTGCAGTTCACTTAAAAAAAAAAAAAAAGGGTTGACAGTAAATTATTACAAATAGGCTACTAATAAATGCCATAGTCTCTCAAATAATATGAGCACGGAGAAACTGCATGTGTAAGAATGATACAAGAATTATACAAATATTTAGCAGTGAATGAAATTGTCACTTGTGTAAATTCCCCCATAACTGTGTCTAAATGTTAATTCAGAGCAATGAAATCAGTGCAAACAAACTGGGGCAGAACTACAGTATGTGGAAAAGTTAAAACATGGAAAATGTAAATAATGTGATACAAAATTGCAATACGTAGAAGCACAACACCTCAATATATTAAAAAAAATAATAAACCTGTCTATATATTGGAGAAAGGTTAGTTTGGTTAATTGCTCATTTTTTCACTCTCTTTTACATTTGTGTGTTTTCAGCAGCTCAGAAAGTAAGCTTTTTCATCTGTTATTTTCTGTGCTGTCAAATATGAGTACTAGTGTGTGTATATGATGTTATATACTGTACATTATATAACATTATCTAGCTACAACTCTCTAATATTGGCACCCTTGGTAAATAGTTTTTTGCAGCTTGTCGTAGTCTTTCATTCAAAAATATTCACAAAAGTCCAACCTTTAATTAAAGTAAAATTATACACTAAAAATGAATGTGGAATAAATAAATACAATTCTTTCAAACATGTGCGACATGTGGCACCCCTACAAATTGTAAATGAGTAAAAACCTAACTTAAACATATTCTGTTTATAACGTATAGTTACTTTATTGGTTGGAAACACTTAAATGGCATCCTGTTTCACATGTGAGGCGACACACAGGCCACATTTCTGCTGTCATCCATCACTATGAGAAAGACCTGAGAATACAGTAACGATGTATGACAAAAGATTGTTGAGCTGCACAAATCAGAAAACGGCTATTAGTTCAAAATAGTTCAATTTGAAATGAGCACGGTTGAAACGCTAATTTCTGCTCTCTGGGCAATAATTAATAAGCTTCAAATCAAGTGGAGATGGAAGAAGACGTGTGTCTCGCACAAAGCGAGGAGGAGGATGGTTTGAGTGGCCAAACAGTCTTTAAAGATCACATTTGGAGAAGTGCAGATGCTGGTCGAGTCTTAGGATCAGAGAGTCTCTAAGGTCACCTAAATAACCACTGATCGTTTGGGAAAGTTGCCATAAAAAAACCTTTGATGTCCTCAAGCAGCAAACTCATGTCAGGAAGCTTCGACTGGGCTGTGGCCGGATCTTCCAGCAGGACAATGATCCAAAGCACACCTCAAAATCAGCAACGAAATAGTTCCCTGACCACAGAATGAAGGTTTTGCCATGGACAAAAAAGTCCACACTTCGAATCGGAATGATCTGGAGAGATTCTATATGAAAGAATGGTCTCCGCTCCCTTGCCATATGGTGATTAATAACCTCATTACACATTATAGAAGAAGACTCAGAGCTGTTGTCTTGGCAAAGGGAGGCTACACAAAGTATTAAATGCAGGGGTACCAATTTTTAGTTTTTTTACTTTAATTAAGGTTAGATTTTTGCGAATATTTTGAACGAAAGACCAAGAAGATAAACACCAAAGACATTTTTCCATGGCCTGTTTTGCTCATATTTGTCAAGGGTGCCAATATTTGTGGAGGCCTCTGTACTGTTTCAGTATAATACACTGCTCTCGTGTTATACACTTGTCTTAATGTCACGTGTTCAGTGAATGGCTCTTATTTTCAGACAGATGCTGGTCTGTGCGTCTCTGCACTCGGTGTCAGTCTCTACATTATGATTGGAAAATAAGTCTAGTGTCCAGAGAGAAGAGACTGCTGTGTGTCTGTGTCAGAAAAGTGATTAATCGTGCAAAGTTTTTTTTGTTTTATTTTACAGTAATCTTGTTGTGCACTCTTCAGTCTGACTGTCAGTCGTTTTAGGTGCTTGTGTCCTCCTCCTGACGGTGCCATGGCAGAGCGGTTTGTGGTCTGCTTTGGTTAACATGGTTTGGTTAATCTTGCAGTAACTTCAGTCTGCTGACATTCTGTGTTCTGCTTCTCCTGTTTATTTTCCTGTTACATTTACAAAACATATGTTGAGTAAGTGTTGCATGCACATCATGTGGTAATGGGTAATTCATATATTGTTTAAAAAAAGTGTATTTCCTTTAAGCATCCATAGCATCCAAGATGATAAAATGTGTTTTTGATCAGTGCATAAATACAGTGCAGTCAATAAATTTTAAATGCAATGGATCTTATGTTTATATTATTATGCTTTGGCTTTGTTCATTGACTTGGTGAATGTAATGAAATGTGATTCTCTTGCGGTGGTGAATGATGATCGTTTTGAATGTTTATTGTAAATGTAATTTTGTATTTCAAAACCACAACAAATTGGCTTGCATGGAAATCCCCGTCATGCATATAATAGAGATGCTTGTGTGTGTTTGTTATGGCTTTTTTCATTAACTAACATGCTCACATTTGATTGCACAATAATGATTAAATGTTCTTTAAAATACAAACATAATCTATTTTAAACAAATTCTGACATCTGCTGTAGTGTTTGCTATAGTGCTTAACTAGTAGGTGGCGATGTTCCCAGACTGCTCCGATACTCTCAGAGCAGGATTTCATTGCAGTGTACCAAATTATTGCCATTTATCTAAAACCTCGATCAAAAAATCGATAACTTTTCTGAAATTTGGCCTGAAAATCAGCTAAGCAACGGTTTGTGAAGAATGGACAAATTTTGTAGGATGGGAGTTATTTAGCAAAACTTTCTCAGTTGTAAGTTTTGAGCAACATGTAGTCAGTATAAAGCAGTATGAGGCAAATAAGGAATATTAATTTACAAACATGCAATTTGATTGGACTGACCAAATGTAATACTTGAAGGGGGTGATTTTCCCAGAAGCAACCCTTTTTTTTCCCCCCTACAGTTGTGTTTTTTGGAAGTTGCTCTCAAAATCGACTGACTTGGCTGAGACATTTGTGAGGCCATGCCAGTTTAAATGACACTTTGGCCACATTTACACTGCAGGTCTTGATGCCCAGTTCCGATTTGTTGACTATATCCGATTTTTCTGACAACCAGCTTATATTTTCTCCTAAAAGTGACCCATATCCAATATCTGCATTTACACTATAAACTTGGCAAAACAACCCAGAGTAGACGTACTGACAGGTTGCCAGGTCTGCTAAACAAAACTGGCAATTGCCATTCAAAACTAGCCCAATCGCGTTTTTTGCGGCTTTCCCCTCTGGCAAACTATGTCTGCCATTGAAATGGGGGGGTTTAGCTTTAATCCATGGACTAAAAAACAACCCGCGGCAACAGTGTAAAAGTAGCCCAATTCTGCAGGTAAACCGCGGACTTGGCAACACTGCGTACTGACTCACAAAAGTGTCCACCTGAGTTGACGTCATTCGTCACATCAGATTTATTTCCAAATATGAACAAATGCATGAGGCCTGAAACCATTCTGAGAATATCGGAATCCACGCTCTTTTTTTTTTTTTCGTTTACATGTCCGTGGGTCATATCCAATCTGTCAATCTGTGCCACATGGGAGGAAGATATAGGGTCACATGAACCATTTTGCTCCACCCTTTCTGATTTTGCTTACTGACCTGTCTCTCTCTTTGTTTCTCTCTCTCTCTGTCTGTGTGACAGTGGTTTGCCAGGGCATTGGCATGGCCTAGTAATGAATGGCGACGGGGCTCCCAGCAGCCCGGAGCACTCCTCCTGCACGCTGCCTGATTGGAAGGAGTTCTGTGAGCTTCACGCTCGAGCTTCCGCCGCCGATTTTGCCTACAAGTTCCGGCGATTCATCAGCGAGAACCCATGCTACGACTCGCCTGGTGCTGATGCCAGCTTCTCGCAACACTTTGCTCAACACTTCTTGACCTGCTTCTCTGCCGCCCTCGACCAGGTTCAAGGTCCCGGCTCTCCGGGAGACTCCTCCGCTCCGAAATACAGCATCGTACCCTTTGTGGGCATACAGAGCTGCACGCTGCCCTTCAGCCACGACCTCTACCATCGGCGCAAAGACGTGGGGGCCTCGAGCGAATCACTGGATAGCATGGACAGCGGAGGGGGCGGAGCCAGCGGACAGGAACAGCAGACCCCCACCCGTAAGAAGGCAACCGTGAGCCAGTCCAGGAGTTCGGAGGATGTGTCATTGGGACGACGTAAGGCTCGCTTCAAGAAGGGCTTTTCCCTCCGAAACATGAGTCTGAGCGTGGTGGACGGGGTGAAGGAGATCTGGCACCGCAGGGCCTCTCCAGAACCAGACCCCTCGGGGAGCTCCAGGAGGACCAATGGAGCCGAGTCCGTGGGGTCCGAACACTGGAGCCAGAAGCTACGGCTACCGCGGGGCTCTCAGGGCCATAAAGCGGAGCTGTTGGAGATCCAGAGGGAGGGTGCGCTCCGATACATGGTGGCCGATGACACTAACTGTATGGGGGCGGCACAGTGGCAGAAATGCAGGTTGCTGTTGAGGAAGACCGCCGCGCAAGTGGACGCAGGAGAGAAGTTCCAGCTTGAATTCTACGTTCCACCAAAGGTAGAACAGCACTCTGATAAAACTCTTGTTAGTATAAGAGTTTGTGGGTTAGGGGAAGAAAAACTGATTATTCTTAAATAGCATAGCCCTTCAGCCCTGCTCCTGGAGACCCACTGTCCTGTAGAGTTTTTAGGGGCTCCAACCCTAATCATGCACACCTGAACCAGCTAATCAAGGGCTGTATCCGAAATCGCCCCCTTTATACCCTCATTCACTATTCCCTACATTAGGCCACTAATACAGTTCACTTGAAGGAGTGAATGAAAACTAATTCGAACACTGAGTGCACCGGAATGACTGCCGCTTTTGCATAGTTTGTGCTTGCTGTTTAATAATAATTTGATACTGGCAAACTCCAGGAGTAGGGTTAAAGGATTTATCTTGAACTCTGTCATGGAAATGTATAAACCCTAGTTCAACAATTTAATAATCAATTTACAATGAACCTGTGTTGTATTACCCTGTATTATGCCGTGGACGAGCGTTTTGTAAAATGAATGGATGGATAATTCAGCTGCAGGCGCCGCCTTCTGGCGAGATGCGGGAATTCATTTGGCGTGCGACTCTCACAGTGCACTATGGGTATTCTCTAGCCGTTGAGCGTGCACTGGTTGTACACTCATTGTACACTCATGGGATTGAATAAGTGCACTTGAGAACGTCCACTAAGGTTTCGGACACCACTACAAATGGCTGTTCACTCAAAAAGTGCCCTATTTAAGGGTAGAGGGGGTGATTTTGGATACAGCCAAGGTGTTCAGGATGACTTGAAAATGGCAGGCAGGTGTGTTGGAGAAGGTTGGAACTAAACTTAGGCCTGGGCCACACTAGACGGTTTTCAAATCTTAACCAATTTTAAAACTTTGGGAGACCACAGACATTATGACCGTTTTAACTGATTTTTAGCATTTTAGTCCTCTGAACGAACACACTAGAGGATTCGACCGGACCTCGAGACCATACACTTGTTGATTGTAGGAATGATTTCACAGTGACACGAGATCTCACGGAGACTCGCGAGATCAAACATAACTTGAAAAGAAAATAAATGGAGGACAATCGACGTTGTCAGCTGGCTTTCCTGGAGCGCATTCTGTTTCACAGTGAAAAACAGAGTATACAAAAAAAGAATAAGGGTGATCTTCTTTCTCAATACTCCACTTTCGTGGCATGTTTGTGGCTCCCAAGTTTCAGATCTAGAAGCACGCAACATCCGGTAGTTGACTCTTGCTCGCTCTCATCAAACATGTTTGATATTTACGATTTGGGATTGTGGGAGCTCCGACGTGATCAGGAGCAGTAAAATAATCGTAAGGACACCACACAATAAAGTCAGTTGCAACAAGCCTAAAATCTGGGCTACACCCCCCAGATTGCTTGGGGGTGCAAATCGGGCTCAAAATCAGGCTTAAAATCATCAAGTGTGTGGCCAGCCTTTGCAAGACATTGGGTCTCCAGGAGTAGGGTTGAAGACATCTGTTATATAGGATAGATCTTAATCTATTATCTGCATGGGCAAAGTGGACATCTTCATCTTTTTAAAAATATTGGTTATTTTTGTGTTAGTCTCCCTCTGGATTTAAACTCTTCTATATGTAAAGTTAGTGTCATAAGAGTCAAATTCATTTATTTGTTATTTGCAATGGGTACACTGGTCAGTGAAGTGCTTGTGACAAGGCTCAGATTCAGACAATGACAGTACAAGCATGTATAAGACTTAGACATGAACAAACACACGTGGTTTAGATCAGGGGTCTCCAACCCTGCTCCTGGAGAGCTACTGTCCTGCAGATCTCCGCTCCGACCCCAATCAAACACACCTGAACCAGCTCATCAAAGCATTCAGGGCAGAGATTGTCTTACTATTGGGAGATGAGAGGGTCTGTATTACTTGCAATTTGAGAAAGCGTAACGGTCAACTTGGATCACGTGTGCCTTAATAACCAATCACATTATAGCCTTGATATCACGGAGTTTCAGTCAGAGTTGTGCGACACTCAATCGCCGTTTACGGATACCATAGGAATGAATGAGAAGTGCCATAAGCTGAATCCCACCTGCTGCAAAAAGTCAGTGACTTCTCTTATAAAATTGCATTTTTTCAGTGTAAACTCTAAAAATAGTTTAATAGTTTATTCAGCGTAGTAAAGCCTCTCCTCCATTGACATCCATTCAAACAAAACGGCCTCTGGTCTCCTTCCCTGCATACCGCGGAAGCATTAGCATTAGCCGTTACACTTTTTTTGGCTAAAGGGTTGCAGGCTTGCCTTCTAGTGGCTTTTTTCAGGGTTGCTTGATAATTACCAGCAGGTGTGTTGGTGCTGAAGTCTGCAGGATGGTAGCTCTCCAGGAGCAAGGTTGAAGACCGCTGGTTTATATGAAGCTGTTTATAACAGGTGAAAAAGAACAGTGGTGGGCAATGATCTAGAGTTAGTAAAAGTAACATGCTAAGAACAATAAATACAAGTGAAATAAATACAAGCAGGTGGAGAGCAGGGCGAGTGCAGTCCTTAATGATATAACTGCGTGTCTTACTCCAGGGTGTCCATGGGGTCTTAAAAAGTATTAAAAGTTGATAAATCAATTTAGAGAAAATGAAGGCCCTTAAAAAGTATTAAAAAGTCTTAAATGCCATTTTCCAAAGTATTAAATTTTGTATCATCTTTTCATTATGTATCTTTGTCCGAATAATGGGGTTCTGTGTAGTTTATTTATGGAATCCCGCAAGATTTGACGTCATCTGTTACGGCGCTCACTGACTGTAATAACCAATCACATTATAGCCTTGATATCACGGAATTTCAGTCAGAGTTGTGCGACACTCAATCGCCGTTTACGGATACCATAGGAATGAATGAGAAGTGCCATAAGCTGAATCCCACCTGCTGCAAAAAGTCAGTGACTTCTCTTATAAAATGGCATTTTTTCAGTGTAAACTCTAAAAATAGTTTAATAGTTTATTCAGCGTAGTAAAGCCTCTCCTCCATTGACATCCATTCAAACAAAACGGCCTCTGGTCTCCTTCCCTGCATACCGCGGAAGCATTAGCATTAGCCGTTACACTTTTTTTGGCTAAAGGGTTGCAGGCTTGCCTTCTAGTGGCTTTTTTCAGGGTTGCTTGATAATTACCAGCAGGTGTGTTGGTGCTGAAGTCTGCAGGATGGTAGCTCTCCAGGAGCAAGGTTGAAGACCGCTGGTTTATATGAAGCTGTTTATAACAGGTGAAAAAGAACAGTGGTGGGCAATGATCTAGAGTTAGTAAAAGTAACATGCTAAGAACAATAAATACAAGTGAAATAAATACAAGCAGGTGGAGAGCAGGGCGAGTGCAGTCCTTAATGATATAACTGCGTGTCTTACTCCAGGGTGTCCATGGGGTCTTAAAAAGTATTAAAAGTTGATAAATCAATTTAGAGAAAATGAAGGCCCTTAAAAAGTATTAAAAAGTCTTAAATGCCATTTTCCAAAGTATTAAATTTTGTATCATCTTTTCATTATGTATCTTTGTCCGAATAGTGGGGTTCTGTGTAGTTTATTTATGGAATCCCGCAAGATTTGACGTCATCTGTTACGGCGCTCACTGACTGACTGCGCCGCTGCAGCATTATGCTAATATTTCCACATAGTGACGTAGGTATGTGGGGGCGTGTTAGAACGAGGCGTTTTAGGGGGGTGTGGTTGACTTAACTTTTATAAAGAATATCTCTTTGGATTTGAGACTTTAGTCTTTGGAACTTTACAGATCTTCTTTATGCACCAAGAGCTTGTAACACTCCAAAGAGAAAGGAAAAAATGAAATCGCATCATATGACCCCTTTAAATTATGGTTTGTTTGTCACATAAAGCAATCAAATTAATTCAGAAGGCTCTGAATAATGCACAAGAATCATATGAACTACTTTAATGGTTCTTTTATCTTCTTTTTGGAGCTTGACCGTCACACTAGCTTGCAGAGGCATGAGTAAATGTCAAGATTAGTTTTAACCCCTTTGCAAACCTGTAAAATTTGACTAAAACCCAAAGTAAATTGCATGCTGTTCTTGAAGCATGTGGAGTATATGCATGGTTTTGGTCTCTTTTGAAAGGTGACACTCTGAGGTTTGTTCCTAAACAGAGCAAACCTCAGAATCACTGTAAGTCTTACTGGTATTGCGTAATAGATCTTTGAACACACTGAAAAAGGAAAAAAAAACATTCCGCCTGCATTTGTTTTGTAAACAGATGACTATAGCTGGGAGCTTTTAGCTGGAAAACACAATGGGATCACAGCATGAAGCCTTGCTGGCGGTCTGACAAAGACACTGATTGTACCTTAAGAAACCTTCCTGCAAAGCTACCTGAGAAACTATGCACAAGTGCATCTAGCGCAAACGCTGTTTTAAACACAAAGGGTGCTCACACCACATTTTGATTTTAATTTAGTTAATAGAAGTTAATTGATAAATAAAATCTATTTATGACATTATTTTTGAAAGCATCCTCAGTGCATAAAACTTCTCACAGTACTGTAGCCTTGCAGGAAGGTTTCTTCAAGTGTCTTGGAGACGTTGCCACAGTTCTTCTGGATTGAGTCTGTCTCAGTTAGTTCTGTTTCTTCATGTAATCTCAGACGGACTGCATGATGCTGAGATCAGATCTCTGTGTGCAGCACTGGCTGCTGTCAGACTCCTTGTGCATACAAAGCTCTCACTGCAGACACAGTGATAATGCAGTGCACAAGCCGTGGTTAAGATAGCTGACGTGCTATGATTTCTGACAGGCAGTTCACTCTCCTGTGATGTGATGGACTTAAAACCATTTTTAGCTGCTGAAAATACTAGTGCTCTAATGATTTTGGCCACTACTGTATATATTTTTAAAAGTTGAAAAAAATAAAGTTTTTTGGGAAACTGATCTCAGAGCAATTTTAGCATCACACACAAAAACGGAGAACCACTGGGTTTAGGTTTAGGTTTAGGGATTGGTTAGTTTTTAGGCTACTCTCATGTAACCAGACCTCTGACTAAAAGACAAGGCTGTGAACTGCACTTTGCCAGAAGAGGCCGTCTGATTGAACAGCCACATTTGTTTGGTGTGTGTTTAGGTGTGGATTTTTCTGATATGCAGCAGTTTTTCCCTTAAAAGCGCTGATGGACTGATAAAGCCTTCTGTGCCCTCACTGACAAAAGTAATGTTAGCAAAAGTGCTTTTCCAGTTTTGTGTGAAGTATGCATGAAGCGGTCAGCGAACAAACAGGACTAAATGTAAATTGCGATATTTGTCTTTTAGTGTTTGAGTCCACTTGATGACAACCGTTGTGGTTGATGAATAATCATTTGAGTCAATTTTTTCTAACATTGAGTTAATCTAGTGTAGCTATCACACATGAGGTGGTTTCATGAAGGAACAGATGAACCGGACATATGTTAGTAGTAATGTTTTTCTCATTAAAAATCCTATTCCACATTTTGGTTTTGCTTCAGAAAGGTTTAGAGAGATTTTGGGAAGCCGATCTCAGAGCAATTTTAGTCCCTCAAGACAGTACTAATGACTTCCTTTTCCTGAACAAGCTAAAGACAGGGTAAAAATATCCCTGCTAACTACAACATTAAGAGCCGAGCTAAGCTCCTGTCTGTCTTCATGTATCCTCACAGTGCTCAGAAACTAATAAAGCACATTATAATGACCGTACGTGAGATCCCCTGGACAAATAATGCAGGCGGAAGCACATGAGAGACTTCAGTCATCAGTTTCACTCTGAGGTTTTCAGAACAACATCCCCTTTCCGTATAAACAAGACCATGATGAAACCAGAAGTTAGGCAGATGGAAAGACTAGGATTTTTAGAAATTATGTATCTAAATGTTAAGAGTAAGAATGCCCCGGGGCCCAGGAGAGAGTTATGGCTGTGTTCTGTTGATCATGTACATGTGTTTTTATGCCTTGCAATAATATTTATTATGTAAATTGTGCTGATTTCAATATATCACTGTGGAAAAGTTGTCTAGCTGGCTATCATAGATGAAATTTAGTCTTGGTACATCAAGCGTTTTCCTTTTTTTGTATCTTTTTGTATTATAAGTGAATTTTTATTTGTCACAGTTTTTTTTTTTTTTTTTTTGCATTCTTTGTCACAAACTTTTTCTCTCTACACAAAAAAATAAAAAAATAAAAAAATTATAGTCTGAGATTTTCTGATTTTCTTTCAAATGAAATTTGTATCAGGCTCTTATGAAAATATCATTGGACATTTTTGAAAATAAGGCATTCAATAACTGACTACTAACCTTTTCTTCGCCATTAAAGTGAAATTACTGAACCTAAACATAGGAGCCTGATAAAAATGCTCGTTTAAAGGAAAGAATCTCAGACAGACTTGGAGGTTTTTGCATCTGAAGTCTTCATATGTATATGTATATGTATGTATATATAAATATAAGCCTCTTCAGACAGCATGCCAGTAGCATACGGAGTTCTCTTTCGCAAAACAAAAGCACACAAAATTGTCAAAATGCCCATTTTTGGCAAGTGACCTCGTAAGCAGTCTTAAATGAGTTAAGAAGTCTATATGAGTTGTGAGAAAATCGGATGTGTGTCAGGTTTTAAAGAGACAGCGTTGCTTTTAAAGTGAAACCTGCTGCAGTCTGTTATTGATGGAAATCAATGAGAAATCACTTACTGTTCTTCTCGCTGATTAACTTTTGTTGCTTGAAAAAAGCTATAAGATATTCAATTTAGTCAATTTATTCAATGCATATCCAATTTATAGTTAATGTGAAGATTGTTTTAAGTTCACTTAAATTAAAAGTTATATTTTTCAAAGCCTATTAAATGTTTAAAATAATGTCTTTGAGTTATACTGTAATGTTGAATGGCTATAATTAATGGCTAAAACGGAGGTAAAAATGCATATAACAGAGACATTAGCAGTATTGGTATAATTGAGACCGGCCATTAAACACATATTTAAAATATACCATCTTTATGTTGTTTCTTCATTAATTTAGAGATTCAATGTGAAACTATAACAATGTAAATGGGTCAAAGACGTTAAGATGTCCGCATCAAAAGACATTTACTAAAGTAATTTTATGTCCATAGAAAGAACATTAAATGTAAGTAAAGTGTCTACTTTTAAGGTTTCAAATAAGTTTTTGGAGAATAAAATGTTAAAATTTGGTTGAAATAATGTTACATTGTCATTCAGTGCAACACAATATTTATGTAAAAATTCAAACAACATGCTTATTCTGACGTGTACATATTAAAATATATAAAAGAATAAGTGAGCATATTCAATTTTATTGTGTTTTAAATGAGTAAAAAAATTCTTACTGACAAATGGGCCAAACCTAGGATAGTGGCACATTTTAAAAATGTAAAATAACAACTAATTAGTATTTGGGGTGAAAGCAATTAGTATTTTAATATGTCATAAATAGATTTTTGTTGTAAATATGCCTGACAAGATTGTTACACTGAATTACATTTTAGTGGGTCTCTTCTGTAAATCAGGGGGAAATGTATGATATTTATTTTTTGCTCGGAAAAACAAAAACAAAAATACAATTACATGAAACAGAAAACTTTTTAAAATTTTTTGGAACAACAACAACAATTTAAAGCAGTATTGTTTTTTATGCTTAAACCCTTTTTCGTCTTTGACCCAAATATATTAATATGCAATTAATTGAGATTGAATACAGAAAAATGTTTGCATGGTAAGTACAAATGACCGTCCTTATTGTTGAGCCCTGCAGAACCACACGGCTCTCACTGAATGTCATGTTGTACACTGTGCATACTTGAATGGCGTTGATTTGTGTTTGTAGTCATCTAAACCCAAAGTGAGCATCCCGCTGTCTGCTATCGTGGAGGTGAGGACCACCATGCCTCTAGAGATGCCCGACAAAGACAACACATTCGTGCTCAAGGTACAGTCCCCTCGTTCTTAGTCGCTCACATATGTACCTTGTCTTTGAGAAGTGCAAGCATGTTGCCTAGTGGATCTAGATCAGTGCTGTCAGTTCAAGCTGTGGTGTTGTGTTGTCCATCGCAGGTAGAAAACACTGCTGAATACATTTTGGAGACCATCGACTCTCTGCAGAAGAACTCGTGGGTCGCAGACATCCAGGACTGCATTGACCCCGGGTGAGTATCTCTGATATAGTGTCTATACACTGCTCATAACTGCATAAGAATCAGATTCAATTATCCCTTAGCTTACTGCTAGTTGGTCCAACTAGTGTTTAAGACACAATCTCAACATATTTGTCAAATCAAACATATTTTCACAATGTTTCAGAGCAACTTTACAGAAAGTCATACTATTATTATGCCTATAACAGTGCAAACATGTCTTGTTTTCCATTACTTACATCTAAACATTCTTAAATCAATATACATTTACTTGAGAAGCAAAATAACAAGATGTTAGGTCTTGTTTTCTGATCAAGTGAGTTTTTCTTAAAATGAGAATAAATATCTGCCAATGGGGCAAGAAAAAGAATCCTGTTTTCCCTCTAAATTAAGATTGTTTATTACCCCGTCGACAGATGTTTTTTCTTGTTTTGAGCAAAATCTAACAAACTTTCAGTTTTTTTTTTTTTTTTTTAGAAAAGAATTAATATCTCAAGTAATTTTGTAATCCTGTTTTCCCTCTAAATTAAGATTATGTTTATTACCCCGTCGACAGATGTTTTTTCTTGTTTTAAGCTAAATCTAACAAACTTTCAGTTTTTTTTTTTTTTTTTTAGAAAAGAATTAATATCTCAAGTAATTTTGCTTCTCAAGTAAATGTATCTTGATTCAAGAATGATAACAAGACAAAAATACCAAGAAATCAGGTTTACTGTAGAGTTTTAGTGCTGATAGTACTGATGTAAAATGATGATACAAGTGCTCTCCTGATTTAGATCTAGCTATAATGTATTTATAGTGTTGTCTAGCACATATGTGACCCTGGAGCACAAAAGCAGTGTTAAGTCGCTGGGGGATATTTGTAGCAATAGCCAACAATACATTGTATGGGTCAAAATTATAAATTTCTCTTTTATGCCAAAAATCATTAGGATATTGATTCAAGAATGATAACAAGACAAAAATACCAAGTAAGAAATCAGGTTTACTGTAGAGTTTTAGTGCTGATAGTACTGATGTAAAATGATGATACAAGTGCTCTCCAGATTTAGATCTAGCTATAATGTATTTATAGTGTTGTCTAGCACATAGAATGCAGTTGTAAATGTCTGAGCATTTTAAGGCAATTAATAGATTAAGATATTGGTAGGTATCGTTCAAAGTGAGAGGAAGCGATTCTCAAAAAGTAGGAATGAATATATGGTTGCATGTTGCAGGTGGAAAGTCTGATGCTTGATGAAGAGATGGTTTTGTTTTCTTGTAAACCAGTATAATAGCATCAGCTTAAACGTGTTTAAAAGCCTTTTGTTTACTGATATATAGTGCTTTGAATAAGTAACAAAGCACCAAGTCCATCAGAAACTCCGATCTGTATTCCAGGACATCAGATAACTGTTTTAAAAGACCAAACACTTTCATGGTGTAGTTGCTGAAGCATCGTTCTCTGTGTTTCAGGGACAGCGGCGATGACATCGAGCTGGCATCGTGTGCTCACAGCCAACCGCACAAAGACTTCTCGCTGGTGTCGTCCTGTAGCTGTGAGCTGCTGTGTGACGGTACGCCATCCAGACACGTCTCTCGCACATGCACAGTCTAAATCAGTAATAGAGCTCTGTATTTATTAATAGAGGCTTCTCGGATGCATGCAGCGTTCTGATGAATTCCGTTTGTGCATATGATGTGTTTCTCGTAAGCTACAGGAAGAGTTGGGTTTATGTTGTGGATGTGTTGCTCAGGTTCACATCGGGGGTGCTCTGTTGCTGCTGATCAGGCGACTGCGGCCCGCTGCCAGGAGCCCCCCGTCACCCAGCACCCCTCACATGTCCCGTTAGAGCGGTTCCTGCAGTCGCCAGAGGCCCAGAACACTAACACACCATCAGGTACATCAGGTTTCACTGGCTTGAGAACAGGATGATGACTGTTCTATTTGGGTGCGTCAATCTTTGATTCAATGCTTTTCAATTGGATTCTTATACATTTTTAGAAAGATTAAATTCTGTTGAGTTCACTGAGCAGTGATTTGATTCGGTGAGTCGCTTTCGTAAAATTCTTTAAATGCTTCCCTTGATGTATGTTAGACAGGAAAAGAGCAAAGACTTCACACTGTTTACTGCACCAAAAGTAACTCGAGAAACTCTACTAGTTAGAGAGCAGCACACACATTAGGCAACTAGAGAGGAAAAATGTCCTCATGCAAATATTACAGCATGAAAATAACAGTCTGGCTGCGTTTAGTTTTGGATTGCAAATAGGAGAGACCTCAGTTAATGATTTTCTTACGTTTCCTGAAAATTCTGTTCTAAAATTACAGTATCATCATGTTATGCTGAGTAACGTGTGAACACGATAAAACACACATTAACGTACATTAACAGAGGAGTCACTATATGATGAAGGTAGATTGGGGTTTTTCATAAATGTCAGGCCGGGGCAAGTTGTCACAACTTTATCTGGGCAAATTGTCCTGGTTTTTTTATATGCTGTAACACAATTTATTATTTATGATTTCAGTTGTAGTTTTTGTGTGTTACCTTTTACATCTTGGAGGTTTCATAAATTATTTAGTGTTTCGGAATTATTTTAATATCCAGATGCATTCATAATATTATTCATTTTCTTATATGATATTTGTGAATATAACCATTTTGTTTCAGACAAATATGAAAATTGTAATTAGCAGGAGTAGCTTTGCAGCACATTAAAGCAGGCATTATTTCACAACACATCAGGCCGTTTTATTGATTAGAATGGGATTGATCTTGTTTGTTTCGTGTCAGTCTAGATGCACTGAATTGTTGTTGTTTTGGTAAGTGTTTTATGTGTATATTTTATAGATATAATATTCATGATTTTTATTCATTATTATCCCATCTCCAGAATTACTGACATTTAGTAGTTCCTAGTTTATGACCAGCATGTTTAGGGGTGCTGATTTTTTTGTTTTCAGTCTAAAAACATGTTGGGCCAGATTGGGTTCCTGCACCAGCAGCATGACATTGGAAACACACACACAGACACACACACACACACACACACACACAGACACAGACAGACACACACACACACAGACACACACAGACACACAGACACACACACACGCACGCACACAGACACACACGCACACAGACACACACGCACACAGACACACGCACACAGACGCGCACACACACACACTCTCACACACAGACACACACACACACACGCACACAGACACACACACACAGACACACTCACACACACACAGACACACACACACAGCATTCACATTACTCCTGTCATTCAGGAAGCCCAGGTGAAACACCAAGGGAAGCGGAAGGAGATGCCAGTTTGGCGGGTTACCCATGGTTCCACGGGACGCTGTCACGGGTGCGGGCGGCCCAGCTCGTTCTCGCCGGCGGCGCACAGAGTCACGGTCTGTTTGTGATCCGCCAGAGCGAGACGGTCACATATATAAGTATGTGTATGTATTTATATGTGTGTTTGTATGTACTGTATATGTTTCTCCTCACACTGTAGAAAATTATTTTCATACTTAGTATTTTTGTCTAGTTTTGTTTCTGATTACAAATATCTATGACCGACTTAAATGACTTGAAATGAAGAAAAAAAAAATCTAAATTTGATCGTTTTTGCTGAAAACAAGAAAAATACTAAGTCAGGAAATATTTTTTTTCTAGTGGCATAATTGTTTACATATATTGCACATGTGTTCCCATATAAATATGAATATATATATAGCACATATCTGTTCAAATATATTTATTATTTCTAATAATATCACCAAATGGCAAACAACTCAATTGAACACCTGAATAATGAATGTGTTGTGTGACGTGTTGTGTGTTTGGCAGCACCTGCGGTTGTCTGTGAATGACAGCGGTCAGTGTCACGTTCATCACCTGTGGTTCCAGACGGTCGCTGATATGTTACAGCACTTTCACGCTCATCCCATCCCTCTGGAGTCCGGCGGCTCCACCGACATCACGCTACGCTCATACGTACAAGTCCAGCGCTCGCCCTCAGGTACACAGCCACACACACACAGCACACACACACAGCACACACACACAGCCAAACTAACTGTGAGAGTAGATTATTGTCTGATTATCTGATTATCAGTCACTGTTCTGCTGCAGCAGGGACTGTTGTTCAGGCTGACCATGAGTGTTACAAAGTGACATTGTTATAGTATCAGCATGAAGTCTGGTCCACATTACTGCATATACTGTTCAAAGAGCTGCCACCGAAAAATAAAGTGACCAAACACCGTTTGATTTTTATAGTTAGATGCATTTAAATCTGAAGTCGTCTCTAAGAGAGAAGTGGAGTAAACAGCTCTCATATATCTAGTTTACTTGGCATTAAGCGTCTGAATCAAAGCTCAAAGTTAGAACAGGATTTGTGCGGGTCTCAAAAAGATCTTAAAAAGCCGTAATTCACCCTTCCACAAATTAAGGCCTAAAAAGGTTTTAAATAGCAGCAGAAAGTCTTAAATCCATGCAGTCATGGCATTAAATGTTGCGCAAATCTCTTCCTCAGTGTTTTTGTCTTGTTTCCCAGTACACATATCTAAACATCCTTAAATAAAGATACTTTTACTTGAGATGCATGTGAAGTCATGTTTTCTGAGAAACTGAACAAAATGAAGTGAGTTTATGCTTAAAGAAGAACGAGCGTCTGTCAGAGGGGAATTAAACATTTTCCATTTGAATTCAGTTGATTTTTCTGAGCCCAGTGTCAGAGTTGCTCTTGTTTTAATCAGAAACTCTTCATTTTGTCCGTTTTCCCAGAAAACAAGACCTCTAATTTTAAGTAATTTTGCTTCTCAAGTAAATGCATCTTGATTTAAGAACCTTGCACTGGAAAACAAGAAATATTGAGGAAGTGCATCACTTTTTTGCAGTGAGATCAGATGGTACAGTAAAAGTTACTTCCTTATTCTAGTGGTTTGCATCAGAGCTATTCAAGCCATAAGCTTTTTTTTTCTTTTTTTTGTAAAATGAATTAAAAAGTAATGGAGGAATTGTTTGCTGGAAATTGTATTTCAAACTTTTGAAGTTTTGTTAAGACATTTACATTTAGAGACCATATTCACGTATCGTGTTCCATTCAATGTATTCCCTAAAGTTCCTTTACCTGGCCTTAAAAAGGTTTTTAAAATCGTAATTTTACCTCCATAAAACCTGCAGAAACCCCGTTAGAAGTGTCATTGTAGTAGTCTGGGAATATTAATTTCCCTAAAGAGCGACAGACAGTATGATTAAAGCTTGATGTTTTGAGGAAACTTCATTTCTGTGTTCTTTACACTATACGTATAACCATAATTGCAGTCATAGATGAAAATCACCTTATGAGCACAAATAGAAGGAACCGAGCCATTTCTAGAGACCAGAATATCACAGGCGCTTGAAAATTTTTTCAATTTTTCGACCAAATTCTTCATTCTGTCGCCTGTTTTGAAGTGCACCAGTAACATGCTTTCCTGCAGGCCGTGTGTGAGTTTCTCCAGCTGACTTTGGCTCTTTTTGCAGTATGATTTGACTTGTGGTCTGGGTGTGTCTGCACAGATGTGGCGGCTCCTCATATCCCAGCTGCCCCGCGGGACGCCGCCGTCTGTTGGGCCGAACCGACCCAGTTGACCCATCAGCTGTCAGACGCGGTGCTGTCGTCCAGCTCGTCCTCGTCTCCGATGGCTCAGCCGGCCGCAGGAGCACTGATGGGCCTCCACAGCCGCAGCAGCAGCGCAGAGAGACTGCTGGAGCCCGGGGCCGGAGCCGGAGCCGGAGCCGACGACTACCACGACAGTGACGGCACGCGGCGGACTCGAGCCGTGGAGAACCAGTACTCCTTCTACTGATGTCCTGATGCTGAACTCCAGTGAAACACGTGCTGCTGTTCTGCTCGGCTTCATGACGGTCAAGTGTTTTTAACTGCTTCGTCAAACCCTTAAACTAGCTGCAGAGCTCGCTCAGTGATTACCACAAGCTGATGTCAGAATGTTTCGCCCTTTGTGTTGTTTCTGATTTGATGCGTGTGATTTACCCATCTTTAGTACTCATAAATGTTCTCTTCTGCTCACCAGGGCTGCATTTATTTGATCAAAAATACAGTAAAATTTTGAAATATTATCATTTCAAACAGCTGCTTTCTATGTGAATCTCTGTTAAAATGTAATTTATTTCTGTGATGCGCAGCTGTATTTTCAGCATCATTACTCCAGTCTTCAGTGTCACATGATCTTCAGAAATCATTCTAATATGCTGATTTGCTGCTCAAGAAACATTTCTGATTATTATCAATGTTGAAAACAGTTGTGCTGCACAATATTTTTGTGGAAACTGTGATGCATTGTATTTTTCAGGATTCACAGATGAATAGAAAAGCTCAAAAGAACAGCGTTTATTTGAAATAGAAATCTTTTGTGACATTATAAATGTCTTTACTGGCACTTTTGATCAATTTAATGCATCCTTAATGAACACAAGTATTAATTCATTTTCTTTTTTTTTTTAAAAGATTACCCCAATCTTTTGAATGATAGTATATCACAGTTGTATATTAAGCTGCAAAAACTGTGTTCAACATTGATAATAATAATGTTTCTTGAGCAGCAAATCAGCATATTACAATGATTTCTGAAGATCATGTGACACTGAAGACTGGAGTAATGATGCTGAAAATACAGCTTTGATCACAGAAATAAATTACAGTTTAACAGATATTCACATAGAAAACATATTTTAAATTGTAATAATTTTTCACATTTTTACTGTATTTTTTGATCAGATAAATGCAGCATTGGTGAGACATCTTTCAGAACACATAAACAATATTAATTATTCCAAACTTTTTACCAGTAGTGTATAATTTAGTCCTTTATCTACCAACACACAATGAAAATCATTTTGCAATCGTCAACAAAACATCATGAAAAATGAAGTAAATGATCACCTGAGAGCTGCCATCTTTGACCAGTCACTCCATTAAACTCTGTTTTCATGTTGAGTCGGTCATTGTGCATTTCTTGGAGTGTTTTAGTTGGTTTGCACATGCTGACAGATGTTCATGTTCTCCTCTGGCTCTTCATTCAGTGACAGTAAACGCCTCCACATCGTACAGTTGAGCAGGATGTTTTTAGTTTTCACGAACTGTGGCATCTGGTTCATCATCATCAGGATCCATGCATCTGCATTCTGTAAGAGAAGAGGACTCATTCTCTCGGACCACAGTCACAGTTACATCTTTCAGCCCTCGTCCTGGATTCGGTGAGATCCGAGTGGATCGTCTGGGGTTTGATGATGATGTTTTGGACAATAGAGTTGATTAGTTTGAGATGTGTTCATCAGCCGTCTGTCATCTGTATTCCTGAGGCGTGTGGCAGATCAGCAGCGATCTTATGTGTCTGTTAAACAAATTTTACTTTGTGCTAATCATATTATAATTATGTACACCTGTTTGGCCACGCATTACTGTAATATTAGTCATTTAGGACATTGATCGAGTTTGGGATGTACCGTTTCTGTTGATTTATACATGTGATATTTTTCATCGGTAATTTTCCAATAATTGTAAAAGAAGACAAACCTTTTAATGGGCGGTGATGACTTGGACATCACTGTACTTATGTGTGATGTTTTCCTGCACAAAGGGCTTCTAAACATCATCTGATCTTCATCTGAGTGAGTGAGCGAGTGTGTGTGTGTGTGTGTGTGTGTGTGTGTGAGTGTGTGTGGTGTGTGTGTGGGTGTGTGTGTGTGTGTGTGTGTGAGTGTGAGTGTGTGTCTTATTTAAAGGGACGGTTCACCCAAAAATGAAAATTCTGCCATTTACTCATCCTCAAGTTGTTCCAAACCTGTGTGAGTTTCTTTCTTCTGTTAAACACAAAAGAAGATGTTTTGAAGAATGTTGGTAACCGAACAGCCATGGACTTCCATAGTATTTTTCCCATTATTTTTTCTATGGCACAATGGGTGCCAGCAACTGATTGGTTACCAACATTCTCCAAAACATCTTCTTTTGTGTTTAACAGAAGAAAGAAAGTCTTACAGGTTTGGAAAAACTTGAGGATGAGTAAATGACAGAATTTTTATTTTTTATTTTTTTACAAACACATCAGAATCACTGTAAACCCTTAAAACTAGTGTGAACTTGATTTGAACAATTACATTTTAATGTGTTTGCTAAATAAGACTTCTTATGACTGCTTCACTCTCAAGGCAGATGATCAGATTTCAGGAGATTCTCTCGCATCTCCACAGGAAGTGATGTCAAACCATCTGACTGGCTGTTTCCTGTTCAGCCCTGATGTCACATCTGTCGTCTTGTTTAATTGATTTCTGTTGTGTGTGAAGCTGCTGACTTGATTCCCGCTGTCTGTGACTTTCTTCTGTCGTATCTGAAGCACATGAATACAATGCACAGACCTTCACAATATTTGCACAGTTATAAACCGTGACTGAGCAGCATAACGTGTCTGTTTGAGTACATGTACAGCACTTTCCCATTAGTCATTACTCTCATGAATTGTGTAACCCTTAAAAGACGAGCTTTTGTTTCTCATGTGTTTGGTTTGTGTGCTGTCAAGGGTTTTTGACTGATGTGGTTGAACACCATCTTCATGCTTGAAGAACAGTCTTGATTTTTAACTGTTATGAGTGTACTTTACCTTTAACTGGATCATCTGTTGTTAAATGTGAACTAGTTGTGTCCCAACAGTTCAGTGTCTCCCACACCTCATATTGTGAGATATAAGTCAAGCTTCAGATTCAAGCATATGCTACGTGGATGCTTTGGAAAAATTTGGCTAAACGGACAAAACCTATCAATGCAGCAGTAGAGGTCGACCGATTTAATAGTGGATTTTATCCATATGTTAACTGTGGGATAATAAAGTGGGAAAACAGACCTAATTAACTGGCTTTTAAAATCAGCATTGAATGCAAAGCTTCCACTCAGAGTGAAATCGTGCTGATCTTTATTACTAATAATTAATTACTCTGTAAAAAATGGTATGATCAGTAAGTCATGGCAATTTATGTTTTTACATTACTTTAACTCATCAAAATTAGTTGAGCAATTTAAACTTTCTTTTTTTTTTTTGAAGTTGGTTTAATGTGATTTAAGTTTAAATGACTTGTACAACCAAGCTGATTATACTTAAAAATGCAAGGCAGCAACTGAACTTAAGTTTTTAAGTTGAAATATGTGGATTTTTTTTTTTTTACACTGTAACAGTGACTTGATCATGAAAATGTTTTGTAATTATTAAATGATGTACTGAGAAACATCCAAGCCGAATCACAAAGCAACACTTTACCAACCTGCAAATAACATGAAACGGTTGCAAACCAAACCGAGCGCTTTAAATAAGTCCAGCAACATATCTTTTTTTTTTTTTTTTTTTAATGTAATGATAACATTTATTGTATGCATATCTTGGCTTTTTTTCTGTAAATGTTTTAAATTCCCCATGGTTTAAAAAATGGATGAATGTTTATAATCTGGCTTTGTTTATCTGCATACTACCAACAGTTAAACACACACACACACACACACAATGTGTACAGGTTAAATTCTCTAAAAACGATCTATCGGTCGACCTCTATGCAGTAGCACACTATTTATATATAAATGACCATTGGTTTAACTCAGCAGTATTTTCAAACACCACTGTTCCTATGAAACAGATGCTATTTCATTTTTACATGCCAAAAGGGTTTACTAGGGTGCACATGAAGTTTTATAGTACTTTTCCTCGACAAAGTTTATTTAAACAATTTAGTTTTTTGGTGAATACTGTATCTAGGGGTCACTCAAGCATCAAAAGTTGGAGAAAAAATATAGAATTTTTGTATAATTTTTAAGAAGAAGAAAAAAAACGCAATTTGTTATACTGTCAAGAGAACACTGTAAAAAAAAAAATCCGTAAAAAATACGGTAGCAACGTTTTAGGTTTTACGGTTTTAACTTAAATTTACAGTTAAATACCATATTTTCATTAACTGATATAATGTTAATATACCAATGTTTTTGCTGAATGCGTTTCTGAGTCAGCAACGACTTGACCAAGCGTTGATAACTTTGGCAAGCTTTACTGGGTTTGACAGACGTACACAAAGCTCAGAGCTGAAGCTGAAGTTGGCTGATGGGGTTTTACTCACATGTTTTTAACCACCATTTAAAGGGGCGCATTGGCGAGATTTAGGCAAAAAAGTGCCACTGTCAATAGTGTAGAGATGCATGAAGCAAAGCTCACACCGGAATCACTTTCAAACCAATCAGCTTTCTGATGGTTAACGCAGTGAATCCGTGTTCCTATCTTGAACCCATGCTAAAAATCTGTGTTGGGAAATTTTTTCCCTCACGGTAAATTCACAATTTCATAGATTCCCTGGATTTCACCTGCGAAAATTCACCAAACAGCAGTAAATGTGTCTGTAGCTTAAGTTTACAGTCATGATACTTTCTGAGCCACACATGATAATAATGTGAACATCGTGGATCCTTGAGTGACCTCTAAATACACCTCGATCTGCTTGAGAGTTTGAATATGTTTTATTCAGATTGGATAAATCTAGTTTTGTGGACTTGTTCTCGAGGTAGATTTTTTTTAGCCATAGTTTGATGGACCACCCTGATGGACGCCCTCTTTCTAACTCACGGGTTTGTTAGTCATTTCTGTCAGCTGGCACACAGAAGGACCCTTCAGGCTGATGAGTCCAGATGTGATTTACTGAGTTTGGTGTGAAGAACTTGACTGACCTGCACAACTTCAGCTTCAGCTCTGAGCTTTGTGTAGGTCTGTCAAGTTCCTCACAGCAAACCCAGTAAAGAATCTCTTTATAGACGCCACTTTCTGTGCAGAGATGCCACTCTATAGCGTAACATTAAGGTTTGTTTTCAAAGGAATAAACACACTCATTCATCAGAAGTCCTCAGTGCACTTTTTCCTGCCGATTTGATCATTCTTTGCATTTATGAGTTCTGGAATCACATATTTGGGGAGAAAGTACTTTGTGCTCGATGTCTCATGCGCCATGACAGACGTGTGCCAATCATCTTCATCATCTGATGTATTGCAGCTCCAGTTGTAGTTTCCATAAATCTTTCCCTTAGCGTTTAATTAGTCATTATTTGTCTACTACTGAGTTTTATTTTTATATGAATCCTTTATGCTAATAGTGGAATGAGTTTTGAACATTCTGAGATTTTGTATCAAGTGATGACCTTCACATGAAACTTTATATTTCTGTGAATAAAGTGAACGAAGAACCACAAAGAAAGGTGTTCATCGTAAATGCAGTCACACAGACTGGTTCATATAGTGAGTGTGTAAAGCAAAGCATCTTAAAGGGGTAGTTCACCCAAAAATGAAAATTAGCCCATGATTTACTTACCCTCGAGCCATCCTAGGTGTGTTTGACTTTCTTCTTTCAGACGAATACAATCGGAGTTATATTAAAAAATATGGCTCTTTCGAGCTTTATATTGGCAGTGAATGGGTGTCCAGATTTTGAAGCCCAAAAAAGCACATCCATCCATCATAAAAGTGCTCCACACGGCTAATAAAGGCCTCCTGAAGTGTGTTTGTGTAAGAAAAATATCCATATTTATAACTTTATAAACCGTAATCTCTAGCTTCCACTAACTCATACGCATGTTCGCAAGAGAGTGGCGTCCAGTGGATGACATACAGTTCATAAAGTCTTAAATATGGATATATTTCTTGCACAAACGCATCGATTCAATTCAGGAGGTCTTTATTAACCTCCAGGAGCCGTGTGGAGCACTTTTTATGATGGATGGTGGTCTTCCAGCATCAAAATGCTAGTATGGGCGTGTCCACCTGTTACTTTTCTCAGCGCTTTTCAGAATGGACAAATCACAGTCGTTTGTGATTAATACATAATTATTTGTATTCATTCACCGATGCATAAAATCTCCGTTCGTATATCGAATACCAATCCTTCAAATGAATACATTTAAAAGGGTATCTAAGTACATAGATCTCTGGAGTGAGACAAAACATCGTGAGATTTGAGCGTCGCCTGTGGGTGACGTCATCAGCGCGGGCCACGTGCTGTCCTCCACGTGTTTCCCCCGCGGTGTTGTGATCTGCAGAAACCGGTCGCAGGTTCATTTTCGGTGAATATCATCATGTCTTCGAGCTGTCGCAGACCCGAGCATATGGCCCCTCCGGAGGTGGTGAGTGAACGCGTTCAGCTATGTCTTTCTCACACATCGATGACTGGAAAATATTTAGGGTAACGTTACTTGTTGCTTCACAGAGCCATTAAAGCTTTACTGCAAATGCTTAATACTACGAGTCTTGATCTAAAACCCCACTAGAAGGAGCCTGCGTGTCTGTGAATGAACTGCTGTGTTGTCTGATCAGAGTTCACAGAATAGCACATTAATAGGTTCATTCGGTGACAAATCAAATGGTGTTGAAGGCCAAAATATTAAATTCCATGGCTGTATGCTTCCCTAGGAATCAGTTTGCACCTGAGATCTGGAGCTAGATTACAGAAGAGGGAAAATGACAGAAATCCCTGAAGCTGATTCATATAATCTATAGACTATTGAGAGCAAGCTAATGTGCCTCAGCTTGACCCTTCCAGTGTGTTTATGGCACTGAGAGTCAGGTGTGTTCTATGCAGTTGTTTTTGTTTTGATAGATGCATGTTTTGTTTCAACATTATATGTTGTTCTTGTTAGATGGGTAATATCTAACCATTTACGTACAGAGCCATATAGATCCCCATATCTCTGGAAATGAATCATATAAGGCCTAAAATTGAAAATACCAAAAAAAAGAAAGAAATGTTAATAGAACAGAATCTAAAAAATATATCAAGATATCTTTAATACTTCTTGAGTTGCAGACATGCAAATTGTGGTGTTAAAAACAAACAAACAACCTTTTCCCATTTTTGAACTGTCACCATTGAAGTACAAAGATTCTTAAATGTGTTTTTACTAATCGCATGTAAAAAAAATAATAATAATGTTGGTGCCATCTTTCTAAAGTGGCTCCAAATGCCAGGTGAAGACCCTACAAAATAGTGAATTTAATGGAATTTAAAATGGTCTGTCTTCATCATTTATGCATTTCTCTCACCATAAAAAAGTATCAATCACATTTTTTTTTAGCGGGGTTCCTCTGGTTGAGTTGACAAGGAATGACCCAATAGCTTAATTCCAACCAATCACAATCTCCTCGTACATTTGGCCATATACTGTATGTGCTGTTGTCTATCATATGTGTAAATGCTTGTTGGTTTTATATTTACAGTTCTACAATGAACAAGAGGCCAAAAAATACTCCCAAAAGTAAGAACATTGACAGTACGTCTGGTCCAGTACTTTTTGCCTGTACTGCCAAGATTGCACATGCATCATTTTACGTTATATGTGTCTATTTTAAACAATGAATGCTACGAAACGGTTATTATTCCACTGTAATGTAAGACATAAATGCATGCACATGAAGAGTTTAAGCAAGCAGAATTCAGCAGTATGCATCTGTGATGTCTGTGCTCCGCAGCTCTCGGATGATAGAGATCCAGACGCAGATGTCAGAGCGAGCCGTGGAGCTGCTCAGTCTCCCCGAGGATCAGCCCTGTTACCTGCTGGATGTGGGGTGAGCGCTGCGCTGGTTCTGACGGTGCTTCTCTGTATGAATGTGTGTTACACTGTCAGGCTCGTAATGCTGTGTTCATCTGCTTGAATCCGTCAGCTGTGGCTCTGGACTCAGTGGAGATTATTTATCTGAAGCTGGTCACTATTGGGTTGGTGTGGACATCAGCACAGCCATGCTGGGTGAATAAACCACACACACCATACACACTCACGCACACACTCACACTCTCTCACACACACACGCACTCACACACACACACACACCATACACACACACACACCATACACACTCACGCACACACTCACACTCTCTCACGCACACACACACACACACACCATACACACTCACGCACACACTCACACTCTCTCACACACACACGCACTCACACACACA
>NW_015656605.1:444058-456053 GCF_001515625.1 Sinocyclocheilus rhinocerous
CACACACACACACACACACACACACACACGCACACACACGCACACACACTCTCACACACGCACACTCACACACACACACACTCTCACACACACACACACACACACACTGCTGACCAGCACAAGTTTTTAAAGCAGGAAACATTGTTTTATCATGCACTGGTCAAATTTTTGATTTTGGGCTTTTTGGCATGACATTTCTGGTGAATAACGTAAACAAAATAACTAATAGACATCAGCATACTTTCCCAGTTGATTGATTAAATTAATTGCAGACATGCAATATTTATTTGCATAAATATGCAAAAGAAGCATTATCTAATTAAATATGCACTTATTTAAATATGCACTTATAAAAACACATATTTTTCACAATTTGTAGGAATAAAATGTTGTATAAAATCAGGCAAATGATATATGATGAACAAAGCCCTTTTATAAAACCCTTCAGAATACAGATAGGAATAAAACTGTATGTAAGTGCTGCCGAAGTGGAGAACAAACTCACAGCCTGTAAAGATATGTGTTGAAATCTACAGATGCAAATAGATAAAGTGCAATGAAATGAACACTTAAAACACTTTGGATGTTACAAAAAAAAAAATGGAAATTGCGAGATTTCATTTCTTTTTGAAGAGCTTGTGAATGACTTCTAGTTTGTGGACTTTTGCTGTTTGTCTCTGAAGTCAAAGATGTTGCCATGTTTGGTCTGTTGTACTGCTACAACAGTAAAACGGATGACAAAAAAATCTGTTTTTTTTGTTTAATCAGATAATTATCATTCTTTTTTTTTCATACTCTTTTCCTTGTATATATAAAACAATTCGCATACGTTGTTGTATTCCTGGTGTTTCGTGAGAGCTGTGATTTAGTCTTCAAAGTGATCTTCTTTAATAACATCAGCAGACTAGGTTTGGTTTTTAAGTGAGGTTTTGTGGTTTCTCTGTCAGCTGGAGCTGATCACGGCTCAGGCCATGAAAGCCGGGTTCACAGGCGGGATGGTTGTCGACTTTTCCAACAGCAGCAAAGCTAAAAAGTAACTATTCAGCTCGATATTTTCTTGATCATTGATCAGCAAACACATCTTTATTGTAATGTGCTGGAGGATCATAACGAGTGACACTTCCATCTTTTTCAACATAGATTTTTCCTGTGTTTGTTTGCTGGTGTATCAGGTGTCTTACCCAAGGTGTGTACAGCCTCAGGATGAACACACACACACGCACACGCACACAAACACACACGCACACACACGCACACAAACACGCGCACACACACACAGAGACACACACACACACACACGAGTGAATACAGCATGTTCATGATGAGCTTGTTTCTGTTGTTCAGGGTTTAGGTTCAGAGTCGACTGACAGAGGCGTATCAAATCAGGCTCAGTTCACAGCACAGAGGTAAACATGAATATATTATTTCACCCATATTTTGACATTTTATTTTCACAAACATTATTAGAAACATTAAAGTAGACACTTTACTTGCGTTCCATGCATATGAAATCACATGTAAATTTCATGTGATGTGAACAGCAGTGTGGGCTTTGACCCATATACAACTTTATGACGATCAGGTTTACATTTTGGATTTTCAAGCAACATACTTCATACTCTGTATTACAGATCACTGTAGCATGTGATTTCTGGCACTAAAGTGTTTCCTCACCGTCTGCTCTTTCTAAAGGTCCCGTTTCAGAAATATGAAAGGAAAGTCTGTGAAGAAGAGTAAGGACTGGATCATGGAAAAGAAGGAAAGACGACGCCGGCAGGGGAAGTATGTTTAAGCTTTTGTTACTTTAAATGTTTCACTGTTTCAGCTTAAGAACTCATTAACTGTAGTGATCTGCTACTTCCACCATTATACTGAATGCATCGGTTCCTGTCTTCAGTGGACAGTTCCTGTTTATTCACTGCTGACAGAGACAAGTAATAAAGGATTTGGAAACTGGAAACACTAGGAAATCCTTTGAGGAAGTTATGCCATTTTTAGAAAGTGCTCATTGTTTTTAGCAGTTGTTGTATATCTGATTTACTCTTGATGTTCAGCTGTGTTGTGTCTGTTTCTCTTCTCTCAGGGATGTAAGGGCCGACACGAAGTACACGGCTCGTCACAGAAAACCTCGCTTTTGATCCCTCGACTTCTTCATGTGAGCGTCTCGCCTTCACTGCAAATACTGTAGACTGTGGGCTATTCAGTCTCCTGGATCCAGTTACGACTCATATCTCTATTGACCAATCAGAAGCCAGAACTGTGTGCTTTGAGGAAATATATTACAGAATAGTAAACCCATGTGGAGAGAGCCTTTTATAAAGAAACAATTAAAGGACTTGTCTTATAGGAGCTGCATGTGGATTATGCTTGAATTAACAGAAGCCGTAATAAACCAGATTTCATCTTCTCAGTTGTGATTCTTAAATAAGCGTGCATATAGTTTACAGTGAACCTGGAGCAGTGCATTATCTCCAGCAAATATGTTTCAAAAAGAGCTTAAAGGTCACTTACAAAGACCGTGTGAATGCAAGAGATTTGGGTTGTTTATCAAGATTTAATGATTTGTGCATTCATTGAATTTGACATTGAGTTTCATATTTTTTGCTGTGGTGCAAAAAAAGCTAATTTCCCATATTAACCACTAAAATAAAAGTACAAGTTTTATTTTCATTAAGACAAGCGTAAAGTGACAATTCACATGCTGTTTGTTTGTATGAAGTAGTGTGCCAGATAACAGAATAAATGATGAGTTTTCATCTGCGCTGTAAGCCTGAAGTGCTCTTTACTTTAAACATGTATTTATAAGTTCTCAGCATGTGTTGTACACAAGTAGTGTATACTAACAGTGCGCAGCCTGCATAGGGCGCCAGCAACAATAACATGAGCAAGTACCGTTTCAGAGTTTGTAATATTTTCCAACAGAATTATTGTTTTGTAAATTTAAAGTGAGCACAATGGCATACATTATAAGTAAATTTATATTTTCATGATTTTATACCTATATATTTAAAATAAAATGTAAAAGAAAAAATACAAGGAGGGTTACATTACATTAAAATAACGTAAAGCTTATGCTGGCTAATATTACACCATTACATGCAATTGAAGTTTTACATTTCCTTAAATAATTCAAATATACATCCAACATATTTCTTGAAAACAAAAAGGAATGTAACATTTGACAAGAAAGAGTAAATATAAACTTGAAATGAGAGGGGTCACCAAAAACACTTTTTCTGGCAAATATAGAAGTTTGAAGATAAATGATTTTTTTTAAATTTTATTATTATTATTTTTTTATCAAATTTGAAAAGTCAACCCAAAATACTTTGAAATGAACAGAAATGCTATTAATAAAATTTAGCACGTTTATAATTTACTGGGTAACTATTATGAGTAATTTTAATAGAGACTTCAGCAGCTTTGTTAGAAAAATTGTCAAAGAAGCCAGAAATCTTCCCATTCTATATCATGAAACTTTACACAAGCAGGTAAAGAAATCTGAGATCTGTTAAGAGCTGATCACATTCTTCGTTTGATGTGCTACTGAAAATACATCAGTGTTGTCTGAAATAGGAGGAGAGCATGAAGGATCTGTAGGTTTGAAATGATCACCGATTGCATACCTTCTTGGGGGGGGGGATTGGAAAAATAATTATTGGATTACAAAATTGTAAGAAAACAGGACTAAAAGTCGATCCACTAAAGGAGTATTCTTATCAAACCAATTCTGAAAAATAGTGATTTTTTTGTTTATGTGGAGAATAAATGGGACGGATTTTTCAGTCACTGTTATATATTTTCTGAAATATGAGTTGTGTTTTTTATCATCTGAAATGTGCTGCTTCTTACATTCCAAAGCGACTCGTATGCAATAGGCAATTAACGTCAAGCAACCAAAACATGTGCATTGCATGCACACATCTGTACTGGTGCAGAATGGGAGGCGCATTTCACACAGGCTGCTGGTTTCACTTTTGCTTTAAATAAACGTATATAGGTTTGACGTGTAAAATAAATGTTGTTTTTAGTGAATGTCCCTATTGTTTTTTTGCTTGTTTTATGTTTACGATTAAGTTATGCATGTGTTAAAGGAGCGAACAGCAATCAAGATCATGCAACAGAAGTGCGCGCGGTCTCTCTCTCTCCCTATCATAGAGTAACTTTAGTAACTTGTGCATTGTTTTACTTAACCTACTTGCTTTTGACATGTCCGACCGAACTACAAACGGTCCAGTGATGTCTGTGAGAAAGAGATATTGGCTCGTGCAGTCTACTCATCAGGTGTGAATATTAAATGTTTAACATTCTATTAATTACACAGGCCTACATGTACTTCATAGACATCCCTAATCTCTAATATAACTTCATTCTGCTCTGTTTGTTCTGTTGTTGGTGTTTCTTTGTCTGGACCAGTGTTGGGCTAGTTACTCAAAGAATGTAATATATACTAGTTACTCCTTTCAAAAGTAATATTGTTACTTTACTTATTACTTTCTGGCAACAGTAATTAGTTACACTACTAGTTACATTACTTTTCCTTCATGCCCCACAGAAGTAACTGTATCTTCCACATAAAATTCTTATAGAATGTTACTAACAACATATTTCTGCCTCATCATTTGACCAAAACCCACACTGGATCGCAGTCAGAAGTTATTACAAACACTCAATAGTGATTAATCGTGACATTCAAGTAGAAGTGTTGTATTAATCTCATTAATTGTCATGTGTAGCTTGAAGCTAATTGTCATTTCTCCGTTACCCATATACGATTATATTTCATTATGTATTTTATCAAATCACATAAGTTTGTAAGAAACTGTTTAATTTTCCAAAAATATTTTTAATTATATTAATATAATGTACCACATGCTGATCAGAGGGATGTAATGTCAGAGTAAAGTAAAGCCACAACTTACACAACAGTGCTCAGATCATCTTTTTTCCTGACAAAATCAATATAATGCAATATTTCTATCTGCTGAATGTAAGCTTTTCCATATTCCAAGCTTGCCTGCTGCACTGGGGACATCATCGTGAAATTATGATGAAATAATTTTCATAATAATTTTATTATGAATACGACCCCCCCCATGATAAAACATGCTCAAGTATGTAAACTTGCAGCAGAACACATTAATATTATTTTAAATTTGATTATTTATAATTATTAATTATTATTATTAGTCTTTTTTGACAGTTCTGCAGCTGTTACCTGGATGAGATGAATTTTTATTATTATTTTTTTTTTTTTATTAATTTGCTTGCATTAGGACGACATTATTATGTAATTATTTGTCCCATTTTTATCTAAACAATTTAGCATTTTTTTTTATTTATTAAAATTGTATATGACATATATGATTATTTATTATGTATATATTTGTGATTAATATCAATGATAAATTAATAAATAGGGCCTAACATTAATTATAATATATTAATTTATCTGTCTAATCATGTCTAAAAATATAATAATTATGTCTACCAAGCTCTGATAATGTATGGAATATTATATTAACAGACTACCCAAATTTTAATAAAACAATAGGCCGATACCTTTAGAAGCACAGATGTGTCTGTCACTTTAAAGGTTGTTCTAAACCTGCATAAAGTCAAGTCAAGTCACCTTTATTTATATAGCGCTTTTAGCAATACAGATTGTGTCAAAGCAACTGTACAGCATTAATTAGAAAAGTAGTGTGTCAATAATGCAAAATAACAATAGTAAACACTCAGTCTTCAGTTAAAGGCAGTTCATCATTGAATTCAAATTATGTCTACCAAGCTCTGATCATGTATGGAATATTATATTAACAGACTACCCAAATTTTAATAAAACAATAGGCCGATACCTTTAGAAGCACAGATGTGTCTGTCACTTTAAAGGTTGTTCTAAACCTGCATAAAGTCAAGTCAAGTCACCTTTATTTATATAGCGCTTTTAGCAATACAGATTGTGTCAAAGCAACTGTACAGCATTAATTAGAAAAATAGTGTGTCAATAATGCAAAATAACAATAGTAAACACTCAGTCTTCAGTTAAAGGCAGTTCATCATTGAATTCAGTCAGGTCATCATCAGTTCAGTTTAAATAGTATCTTTGCAATCACTTGCAATCAAGTCAACAATATCGCTGGAAATGAAGTGTCCCCAACGTTTAATAGTCACTGTGCAATCAAGTCGATGATATCGCTGGAAATTAAGTGTCCCCAACTAAGTAAGCCAGAGGAACCAAAACTGCATCGGTGACAGAATGGAGAAAAAACCTTAGGAGAAACCAGGCTCCTCTGGCCAGACGAAACCAGCAGTTCAGATCCAGGCTGCAGCAAAGTCAGATTGTGCAGAGGACTCAACTAAAGTTCTTTCTTCTGTTGAACACAAAAGAAGATACTTTGAAGAATGTGTCTCAACTAAACAGCTGCTGGTTGTAACTTCTATAGAAAGGTAAAACAAAAAAATACTATCAGAGTCATTGGGGACCAGAAACTGTTTGGTTACCCACATTATTTAAAGTATCTTCTTTTATGTTCAACAGAAGAAATAAACTATTACAGGTTTGGAACAACTTGCGGGTGTGTAAACGATGACAAAATTTTCATTTTTGGGTGAACTATCCCTTTAAGTCAGACAGTCCACCGTGAGCAAGCTTCTCTGCAAACTGTGCGTTCATCATTAGTTACAGGACAGACCCATTAATAACTTTCCCGTTCAGCCCTACATCTGGAGAGTCTTGTGTTCAAAGGGCGAACGTGAGCTCCAGATGTTTTAAACCGTGCAGGTTTGTTTACCGCATGCTGCGCTCGTGTGGAAGGGATTTAACGGCGCACGTTCTGGGGCCGGTTGCATAAACTGCTTAGACTAGTCTTAAAAAGTTAGCCATCTAATTTGTTTTCTTCTAGACTGGTCATATAGTCAGTTACAAAAACGTAGATTGGCCCAATTTTAATAAGAAAAATTAGACTGATTATCTCTTGGCTAACTGCTAGTTGGTCAACTAGTTCTTAAGACATAGTCTTAACATAGTGGCGATGTTTATGCAACCGGCCCCTGGAGACTCGTTGCTATGGAAACAAAGACGCCAAAATCACGCGCAAATGAGCTTCTCTAATACTTCTTATGAAATTGATTTCATTATAATTGCTATTAGTATTATAAACAGTGCAAAATACTTATTTGTTTATTCAAATATGTGTTGGCCTTTGGACAAATCATGTCCCGTATTGATTTGACACGGGACGCGTCATTTTACCTTTAAATATGGGACGATTCCGTATTTTAAGGGACGTGTGGCAACCCTAGTTCACATGCTGTGAACTGAGCATTTTAATGAGTACGAGTACGAGTACAGGATACCAGTATCGTATCGGTGCATCCCTACTTTTCAGCATTCTGGCGACCAGGAAGATGGCTCTTAAGGAGTGTAATGCATGCAGTTGTCCTATTCAGCTCCCGAATGGACACGAGTGGTGCTTGATAGACCCGGCTGTCAGCACAGTTCTGCACACAAGGCTCCCTGCCATGCTGACCGCTGTTCCTACTGCCCTTCTGCCGCTATCAAGCCGTGGGAGCAACCTCATGCTGGCTCAGCGCCCACGTGTGCCATGTCTGCCGATGCCTTCGCTCTCTTATGCCGAAGACAGTCTGCGGCCCTCTTATGAGGCTTGTGAGCTGATCTCCTTTGGTGCCTTGGATGATGACGCCATGTCCACCACAGCCTTGGAGAAAGACGACCGGTGTTGCGGGTCTCTTAAGGTTTTTCCAACTGGGGTTCGGGCCCATTACACTAGAGCAGAGGTCTCCAACCCTGCTCCTGGAGAGCTACCATCCTGCAGATTTCAGCTCCGAACCCAATCAAACACATATGAATCAGCTAATCAAGGGGTTCGGGGTTACTTTATAATTACAGACAGGTATGTTTGGAACTAGAGGTCTTCTCGGGTCCTAAAATCTGTACCCGACCAGAAGAACTTCTGACCCGAACCCAACGTGCATTCATTTTTTTATTGAAAGACAGACCCAATGAAATTAGACCCGAGTCTAATCCGACTACATTTATTTTCGAACCCGACTGGACCCGAACGTAAACGGCATTGACGTGTGCACAGCCTGCAGTCTGTAAAGAAAAATCCCAGTGTCCTGCTGACTGATTTGGCCGATTCTCCATTACTTTGATTTATTTAACATTTATTTAATTTACTATTATTACTTTATATTATTGCCTGCCTGATGGATACAATTTATTTCTGAGTTCGGCTTTCAATTGTGGCAAGTGAATTGGAAAAATAAACGTGATAGCTCGATAAAAATTAAATCGATAGCCTAATAAATCATGGATTCACTAGTGTTGTCTGCTCTGCAATGCTTTTTAGCATTTTTCTTCATCTCCGGCGAAGGGATTCTGCACACAGAAAACAAAAGCCCTGCCCTGCATGAACACACACCATAATGTAGCGAGTGAGTTTGATGGATCTCTATAGGATGGATTTCTGTGTGCGAGGTTACAAACGTATGTTCCTTTTCTATGTGCATTTCTCAAAAATGCACTTAACACCAACGCGCAAGTACATTAAAGGGATTGGGTCCATTTGGAAAAAGCACATTTAGTTTAAATTACCCGAGACCCGAGGCAGCTAATACCGAACCTGATCCGTGTCCGAGGCACTCGTCAGAGTTTTGAACCCGAATCCGCTCGGGTCTCGGGTCATACCTCGGGTTTTCGGATCCGAGTGGACCCGTGACGATCTCTGGCTGGAACAGGGTTGGAGCTGAAGTCTGTAGGACGGTAGCTCTCCAGGAGCAGGGTTGGAGATCCTATCTCCTATCCTATGAGATGTCTACTCGGGACATTTGCTTAGCTGAAGATTAATCTTCTCAGAATACCTTCGCTAGGTATTGCAATTAGGAAATCTCCTCTTTAGCACCACGTGTGTTGTCTGTGCAAGTGCATTCAAGCTACACAGCTTTTGGCTGCTTACATATGCCTAGGACACACTCATTTTTGTGGTTTCGACTACGTTTTATAGCACTAAAATTGTGTTTGCATACATAGTCGTGGAAATGTGCTATGTGGAGAAGCAGCTGATTGCATGTGTTTTGTTCAGCTGAGCACAATGAATAATATGTAAACATGAGTACACAACGTGGCTGTCTATCCTTGTTTGGTTCCTGCCGAGGTTGGCATTTGTGCATCTACTTTGATGCCATTATGATAATGCTAGCGCGGCTGTCGTCATTAATTATTGATTGATTTTATTGTTTGATATGGTTGTTGCGCCAGCAATGCTGCCACTTTCATTGTGTATGCCTGCTCAAAGCAATGCTTGTTTTATGTGAGTTTATATTGGCTCTCTCCCAGTTGACTGACACAGAGGGTGCCGGTGTTCTGACGATTTGTGCTACCTGCTCAGATTGTGCTACCTCCCATTAAAAAGATAGGTAGCACAAATCGATAGCGAAAAATGCTACCTATCAGATTGTGCTACCAGCATCTTATTCATGTGGTTTGAGGCTTTTTTTAATGTCCATACCTACCCGTCCACACCTACCCTTACCTTAAACTTACCTTTAAATATATTTTTGGTAGCACAATCTGATAGGTAGCATGTTTCGTCGGTACACCGGCGCTGATCCCGTGTTCTCGCCAGCCTCTTTGCTCTAGTGGTTTCCAACAGATCTGCTATGGCATGCTTCGAGTGTTCGTGTGGGTATTTGGTTTATAACCTGTCTTTGACACACTGCTGTTCTGGCTTATATTGCGACTCTTCCCTCACTTATTAGTCAGGTGGTTGCTGAAACAGACCGGGATTTTATACGATTCCCATAGCGTCAGCTACTGACGCAATGTCAAGTGAACCAAACTTGAAATCTCTGGTTACCTAACATATGCATGGTCCCTTGAGAGGAGGGAACGAGACGTAAGTTGTTATGTTCCAGTCTCCAGAGTCTTACAAAAGCAGTTTCTGAGACAATGTCAGTCCAGTGCCATGTTATATAGCGAATGAGCTATACCCACCTCACGAGCGCTCAATCATGATTGGTCTGTAAGGTTTACAGGCTCAATGCAATAGGGCTTCAGTAATCTTGACCTGGATATTTTAGGCAATATAGAAATCCTGGCCAGGAGGACGTGTCCGGGAAAAAGAGCACGAATGGTTACCCTAAAATAAGTAATAAGCATCGGGTGCTGACTTTTTTCTCACAGCACTTGTAATCACACAAGCACATTTTCATACAAAATTTCATGAAATCTCATAGCAACCACCAATTTTCATGTTTTAATAGGATACACATAACTACTACCCCTAAAAACAAAAGTGTACCTGCTGACAAAGAAGTTTGACGTTTGTGCTTATTTGCTTGAAGATCTCTTAAGTCTAAATGGTAAACATAATGCTACAGCCAGAAGCTGGTTAGTTTTCTTCAGGGGTCTCCAAACTCTTCGTACGCCGCTAACTCAGTTAGCTGGATTTGATTGTTGACGATTTGGCTTGATCTTGGATTGTTTGGTTCTTCGAAGCTCATCCCGGCGTTGCTGTTATAGCAACAGGTCCGTAAGCTTAAACCTGCTCGGGAGCAGGCTTATTTCATGTAAACAGGATTAGATGGCATCTTTTTAAGCAGAATTGATACTTAAAACCTGTAATTGATATTTAAAATCTGTCCGCTACCACTGCTACAAGAGCACCCTACTAATCCAGGGACAATAATTTAAAATAATAATCATTTAAAAATTAATTTAAAGATAATGTAATAATGTTGTGTAGTCTTTAATACTATAGACTCCTATTACTCACTGAAAGATTTATTCGTCATAAAATTATTACTTCTTAATTGCATTCGAGTCTTACACACATGCTATACAGATAGAGTCGTGCATTAATTTGAGTGATGACAGCTATTATGGGAGTGGCTTGATGGAGCGCAGGAGACATGTATAGATGCCCCATTCGACCGCTCCAGGCACGTAGATGCGGCCGCCCTCTTGGAACGGGCAACTTGACGGCCCCATTCGACCGCTCCAGGCACGTAGATGCGGCCGCCATCTTGGAACGGTCAACTTGACGTCATTCACCATTCTGTAGGTTCACACAGAGCCGTTGAGCCGTTCTCTGCAGGATTGTGGCATCTTTCGAATATTCAGTGATTACTATGGTGAATGACGTCAAGTTGACCATTACAATATGGCGGACGGCTTACGCATAGCGGCCCATAGAAACAGTAGCTAATGAGGCATCTACGTATATATATCTATGATGCAGATAACATGATCTTGACCCTGAAGAAACTTTAATAAATGCTGTCACGTAACAAATCTGTTCAAATATAAAATTATTTCAAGTTTTTCGTCAGGTGTCTTTTTTAATTATATGACGTCATTACGTTGCCGTCTTGCTGCCAGCCAATCGCTGCATTGCTGATCGTGGTTTCAAGTATCGATACTCATGCTGCGTTCAAGTCCTCCTGGCATGTTCGTACTTACGAGTTGACAAGTCGTAATTACGACGTCAGATGCGTTCAAGTCAGTTTAGTCGGCACAAGATGGCGGTGTACCTTCTTTTAATATTACAAGAAAATACAACAGGGTCTGTTAACTCTGCTTATAGAAAATGAAGAGCAAAGAATTCGCATCAGGTGTGTTTTGCGTTTTTATTATTTTTAAGACATGCAACATGGCAAATCAAAAGATATATAGGTGCAAAAATGATAGCATTTTTTTTATTTGGATTTCATTAACTAGCTGCGTAACAAGAACATGACCAATTTACGTTTATAGGACAACTAAACTATCAATTTAAACAAAAATTTACCGTCAACTACAGACGTTGCATCCATCGATTCCGCCATGTTTCTCACTCACACGCCCCCAACTCGGAAACTCGGGGCTTAAAGAAAATTTCGAGTTTCCCACTCGTAATAACGACTTTGTGGTGGCGTTCATGTGCGTTCAACTCGTAAATACGACCTATCCGACATGACTTGAACACACCAT
>NW_015656605.1:456280-456725 GCF_001515625.1 Sinocyclocheilus rhinocerous
GAAGGGGTCACCAAACTTGATCCTGGAGGGCCGGTGTCCTGCAGAGTTTAGCTCCGACTTGCCTCAACACACCTGCCTGGAAGTTTCTAGTGTGCCTAGTAAGATCTTGATTAGAGCTGGTTCAGGTGTGTTTGATTGGGGTTGGAGCTAAACTCTGCAGGACACCGGCCCTCCAGGACTGAGTCTGGACACACCTGTCTTAGTGTAAGGCTGGAAACAGGCACTGAAACAGAAACTGCTGGCTTGGCTCAGTCGTAATTTCAAGATGTCCTCACTGCAGCCTGTAGCACACTGAACAAATGACAAACTGAATTAAATCCAATACATAGTGAACACTGTAACACACATGTAGGGGTAGGGTTAGTTTATACTATTTATCCAATACACTCTAAAAAATGCTGGGTTGTTTCAACCCAACTTTGGGTTCAATATGGACTAACCCAAC
>NW_015656605.1:456864-477825 GCF_001515625.1 Sinocyclocheilus rhinocerous
CCATATTTGACCCAAAGTTGGGTTGAAACAACCCAGCATTTTTTAGAGTGTACCTTTAGCTTTTAAAGCTAAGATCATGTCATAGTTAATTGGCGCCATCTAGTATGTCAGTCGATCTGCAGGCTGCAGTGAGGACGGTCTCACAAACCTAACAAAATCACACTGCAAACATGCGCTGCTCACGCTCAATTAAAGTGACAGCACACGTTTGATGGACAAAATAAATATGATTTCACACAAAAAGTGCTAGAAATGCACAGAATATTATCATATTCTGCAGTCTGCAGCTGTAGTTACGCTGACGTGAAGCTCAAGCTCGCGGTGTGAAACAGGCGTAACAAGGGGTCTGCCTTTGTGAACCATTGTCAGTAAATTTGTGAACCATTGTCAGAAAATAGCCAGCTAAATCAAGTTTAAAATTATATTTAATCTTACTTTAAAGATCAAAACCAGACATTCCCCAAAACAGACCGGTGCCACTTGTGAATAAGCGGTAGGCTGCAAAAGAAAAAACATATTTATAACATTAATGTGCAATATCTTAATTAGATTTTTTATGATAAGATTTAATTATTTGAAACAAGGGGAGGTGGGGAATATATTCAAGATGCTCCTCACACTTAACACTTATCCATCTGGATGGGATTTTAACCATTGGGAATTACAGGATCTGGCCTGTATAGACACAGACAGACAAAAGCCAAAAACCTAGAGAGAGGAAGAGACAGTAAGGCAAAGATATAATGAGGGAGGTGAATTTTAGTCAAAGTTGTCCACATTTTCAGAGTCATAACCCAGCTTAAGAACTTGCTTGAGAATTATCATGTTTAAGTTTTGTCATTCAGTAATCTTGTCTGTACATGACTAAATTGCAAAGAGAACTAATAGCTTTATAACAATGCTTTAAATAGAATCAGTTTGCCAAAATGTAAACAAAAATGGCTGCAGCTAATATTCCAGAACCAAAAGTTTACTTAAACAAGTATGTATAATGTTAGCTTCATCTCACCTGCAATTCTTACTTGAAAGGGAAAACAAATTGCCTACATATTCGCTCAGGAGTCAGGACTAGACTAAAATACAGATTTAAGGTAACTAAATCACCAAACCTCCCAGAAAGAAAGAAATCCCATCCAAATAGGTCTTTGTTAAGTTTTACTCAAATCCACAATAATGGTAATGTGCTTTAACGAGCTAATGTGACTTGACACAATGGTGCATTTAATAATTAAAACAGCAAATAAAGCCATTAACTGCACAATCTGTTAACGGTAAAGTAGCTGGCATAGGTAAATGATATGTACAAATGAAGCATATTTTGACTGTACCTTCCGTGTTGTGTCCTCATAGACCATGCTATCTGGGTTACATTCAATCAATAAATTCAGTTAGAAAAACAAGACACTGTTAGCAATGAAACTAAATCAATAACAAAATAAAATTTTCCAAGTGGCACAAAAGCTGCATCTAAATCAGCATTGTATATGTATATGAACTGCAATTACAACTGCATAAATAATGCTATGAGATTAATGTTTTTAAATAATATTTCTTGTTTATTGTATAAAATCAATATCACAATTATAATTGATTTGATATTGGGAGGGGGAGGAGCTTGGTTAATGCAAAACGTTTGTTCTGGGAGCATATAAGTTCACTGGGTTGCTTTATGCACGTGTACAGCTATTTGCTGTAATTACAACAGTGATATATTTACAACAACAAATGTAGGGAGCTCCAAAGTTGCAAACGTGTATAAAAAGCAACAAACAGTTGCTTTGACTATATCATATAGAAATATATGACAAAAACTTGAAACTTGCATTTTTGCCCCCATGGGCCCTTATCATACACCCAGCGCAAGTAGTTTTGCTAGTTTCAGTCCGACGCAGTTCTTATTTTCCCGTCCTGCGCCACGTTGTTTAAATAGCAAATGCATTTGCGCCCAATTCTGCGCCCATGGGCGTGCTGGTCTGAAAACGAGGTGTGTTCAGGCGCATTGTTGGCGCGTTGCTATTTTGAGGAACTGAAAATAGACTGTGCAATAGACCAACTCAAACTTAGTCTAAAGTCTGGCGCAATATTTTTTCTTTGTTGTTTAAAGAGCGCATTAGTAATATGCGCCTATAGGTGGGTGCACAACGGGTGTACACTTTGCTTATTACACACACAGGGCAGCAGCACACAAACATTTCTAAAAATGAAAAATTACATTCCGCCATGTAAATAGCGAACCCGCCATGTTAAAATATGTCCCCATATCTTGAATTTTCGAGGTCATTCTAAATGCAGTGTGAGTGTACTAAGCTACATTAGTGAAAGTGTGCTCTTAAAGGGGTCATATGATGCGATTTCAATTTTTCCTTTCTCTTTGGAGTGTTATTTTATGGAGGACTTTTTACTGATCCTGGGAGAGTAACTTTAGAATAAAATGCCGGCAGTTCTGACTCACGTAAGTACGTTTTCATTTAAAGGATTTGCCACTGATGATTCAAACGCGAGTTTGACCTATGAGCTTTGTAAAAATCGACGCGTTTCAAAAAGGCGGGGCATAGAGGAGAAACGATAATGTACAGTATGTGGAAAATAATGTGTTTTTTTAACCTTAAACCGCATAAACACATTTCATTACACCAAATACACAAAATAATGTTCTTTTTTGCAGCATCATATGACCCCTTTAAGGCGTTTTTGTTTGGTTTTGGAAAGTGAGTGCCATACGATTCACTGTACTCTCACAACTAAGACACACAGGGTGAAGCCGTGTTTCCTGAGGGTTGTTTATATGTGTTTTCAGGGCATATGGAGGTTGTGTTTTAAATTAAGTCTCATCTGTCTCGAGCACACTCACTTGCATTCATTCTCTGTGCTCTGGTTATTCTCAAACACATGCTGATGAGCCTTATCAGTTAACAAGTATTACAGCAATTAATCATGAGTACTCTTTTATATTTTTACACACACACACAGACACACACATTTGAAAATGAATCAATTTGTTTGAATTTCACTCTTAAAAGTTTGTACAAACCCTGTTTAAAGTATTCAAGATTTAGCAGCAATGGAACTGAAGCCTCTAATGAAGCAGCATTAGATGTTGGTGAAGCATAGGAACCGTTGTAATTTCTTGATGGTGTTTGGTGTGGTCCACTTGAGTACTGCATAAACCTTATTCGTATCCATCATCACGCCTTAGTCACTGATGACATAGTCAAGGAAAGAAACAGTGGAGACATAAAATCATCATTTCTTTCTACACAAGTTGTTTTAAAGTGGTCTCTGTTGGGTTGGGTGATATGGACCAAAAACCATATCTCTGTATTATTAGGGTGAACTGCGATATTGATTTCTTTCATTGTTTATTTTTAAGCGTATGAATAATTATTACATTGACGTCACATTTGTTGGTGTATAAAGCATTTATTGGTTATTACTTATTTGCCAATAGATAACATCAGTCATCATGTTGTTACTTACCTGCTTATCTTGCTGTTCCTGGGTTCGTTCTGTTCTGGTAACAACAGCCATACCATGTTGTACTGTATGTGTAGCTCTTATGTTGGTTTTTATTTAATTGTTTGACATGCATTGATTTGAATTGCTTACCGCGGTAGTTACTGTCGTTTGTTTATTCAAATGGCTGTGTATGAGAGTGTCATTAGAGAAATATGAATTGTAGATGAGGAGTTAATTCCATTGAATTGGTTTGTCCCAATTTTGATGGCAGGAAATATTAGGCTAGTATTTAAACCACATGTTGTAAGTTAGGACAAAAAAAGGATGTGTTCTCAAGGACTGTGCCCAGATAAGGGTTTCTCTGCATTGTTTAGTGCTAGGTTTGCTGCTCCAACCATTTTCTTTGTGGTTTTGTGTAGCCCGGTGAAGGTGCTGAGTTTGAGCACTAGGCCTATATTTAAATTTGTTTTGTTATTTTGTTTATTTCCTTTTTGCTTGTTTGTACTTTGTATTTAGTTATCACCCTCATTTGTGTCTGTGGGGAGAAAATAAACCACTTTTTGCACTTCATTCCCCTTGTCGGACCATGCTTATCTAGTTCCTCCCTAGACCATCGGAACCACGATATCTGACTTTGATGGCCATAAGGTTAGCAAGTTCAGTCACCTAAAAGTTTGCACATTTTCAGTATTTGCACACAATTCAATGAATTTGTTTTTACAATTCATCTTATTTTAGGCAGTTTTACAAAGAATAGTGCCTCACAAACCTCCCAATTTACACGCTAGCAGTTATCGCTATCAGTTTCTTTGTGTTATTGACAATGTGTCCAACCAATCACAAGTTAAGTATGGAGTGCCACAGGGTTCAGTATTAGGTCCTCTACTTTTCTCCTTGTATATGCTTCGCTTATTGTGGTTCCATGAACGCCAGTTCAGTTATGCATGTATTATATATGACAAGATTGTTTGTTTATAATTTTGTAAAACTTTTGCACACTTTACTGCATCATCTCTATCATGACGTCCTGTGCTGTTATTCTGCCCGGCTCCATACATGGCTCTGACACTCCTGTGGTCAAAATGTTTCATTGCCGGATCAAAAGACTATTTGCAAACTAAGGTATCAGTGGACAGGTTTTTGTTGTCGACATTGTTGATTGATTCGGCCCTAATGATTGTATGGGCACAGGTCTAACAAATAGCTTGAATGCACTGTAAGTCGCTTTGGATAAAAGGATCTGCCAAATGAATAAATGTGAAATGACACTACAACTGTTCCTGCGATTACTACAATGACAAGTTCATTTTTTAATGATAATAAACCACCTAATGACTACCGTATTTCTGTTCATAAGGGAAAAGACCCAGAAGAGGTGGACGAGGTGGCCGTCGGTATTGAAAAGGGTTTCATGGACGAGTTCTTTGAGCAGGTTTGATATTAATATTGCTATTTCACTAATGAAATCTCCTTCTCTGGGATTTGTTTCCTAATCAGCCACACACAGAAAGATGCTGCTGCATGATGCTCTATAATGACACGCAATTAACACATCATGTTAAGACTGCCATAAAACAGATTCACAGAAGAGCTTAAATGTGTTTGAACAGAGTCAGCACTAAACTTTGCAGTTGCGTTCTATTTATCAAGTAACACTGATAACTTATTTTAACCTGTTATATAAGATACATATGCAAACATACACTATACATATATAAATCAACAGTTGACATATGCACAGGAAAAGAAATGACTGCTGATCAGATTTGTGTTTGAAATATGAAAACATATTGGTAATTTTTTGTAAAACTCTAAGTTTCGTGACGCTTAATCAATTTATTTGTGAATCAACTATCTGTGTGTGAATTTATTTGAAATTTTGAGTCAGGTCTAACCCTGCAGAGATATTTGAAACAAGCTTTACTGATAATAAACAACATGTATTTGATCCGTTCTGAACTTCCTCTTATCTCTCAGGTAGAGGAGATTCAAGGGTTCATTGACTCTCTGGCAGAGAAAGTAGAAGAAGTGAAAATAAACCACAGCGCCATCCTGGCCTCTCCAAACCCAGCCGAGAGTAAGATCCTGCTACACATAAAGCCTTAATTAACTCACAAACGCAAATGAAAAAGATTACAGTCTGTCGATCAGCTTCACCATTACAAATAATTTGTGTATCTCTGTAAGAACTTACGTGAACATTTAACTAGATTTCAGACATAACAACAGGACTGTTCTGATTGGCTGCATTCGCACAGCTACAGAATGTGGAGGTCGGTCCTGCTTCAGGTGTTCAATACACTTCTGTTTACACTCGCTTCACTTATGAAAGACAGTGACTACATTACAAGTGACTCCATTAACCCTCAGATATTTACTCAGATATATGCAGACCCTTATCAAGGATCCGGTTGTCCGTTTACACTTTATTTTAAGGTGCCCTTGTTACAGTGTAATTACACAAGTAAGTATTGAGTAATATTAATTATCAAAGTGTACTTGCTATATAATTAGGTTATGGCTTCATTTTCCTTGTAGTTATGCATAATTTACTGTTATTGCTCTAGCAGTTAAAGTACATGTAAGATGTGTAACAAGGACACTGTAAAAAGTGGGAAAAGACTGTGAACCATTATGTTCTTTTGTTTATGTGAAAGGAAACATTACAATTTAATTTAGTAATTTGTGCACCAGAGTCACATCTCTATTTTGAGAGTGAGATTGGTTACTGTGTGCTGTGTGAACGGACAGTCAACCCATTCAACCCTAACCCATTCTACAGAAATAAGCTTTGCTCAGATTCTGAAAAAAAATGACAGTAAACAATAGTGCCATATTCTATTGAAATCCTCCTTATAATGCAATTAGTAACAATTTTATACACTGACTGTAAAGGGATATAAATGTATGGATTCCCTCAAATGGACAGGAAAAAAACATTAGAGTGACCTGTTACCTGTTCAGAGAAGTGAACGATCTTCATATCTTTGCACTTCTGACCTGACGATAATTGTTTTTGTGTGTGTGTTTTTTTCTTATTTAATTATTGTTCCTGTAGCTCATGGATTTGATTCTGAGAGGATGAACTGAACTGAGCTAATAAAATGTATACCTTGAATGCAATGTGAGCTGCTTTGGATAAAAGCCTTTATCAAATGCAAGCAAAGTACAATATATTTCAGCCGGCCTGTGATCTCTCTCTCTATCTCTCATGTCTCTGTATAAAGCACAAACGCACTCTGCTCCTGCTGATTGTCAGTCTTCACCGCTCTTGCCGTGTTTGACGTCATGGAATATTAGATTAGAAAGTGAATTTTAGCCCTGGATCTGGTACAGTTTTTTTATAGCCACAACTGCACCAAAACATTGCTGACACTCATGTGCAGTGAGCCATGAAAGAGAAGCAGATGTGGTCCAACTGTAAGACATCACACTGAGTTCTTGTCTGGTTGGGTTGTGTTACAGCCTGACGACGCTCATGACTGACAAACTAAAAGCCAGTGTTCTCCCACAATTACAGCAGTTCTCTGTTCTTTAATTTACTCACAGTAAATGACTGTACTCTGTACTGACACAGGAAATATTAATGGATTGATAGATCTTGTGGGTAGTGGCGTATGAGATGGCTAAAAGAGTTCCTGAGGACATGAAGAGCAGCACAGGACTTCAGTCTCAAGCAAAGACTATGAGAAAGGAGGATGTGAACTGGGAGTTACAACTCTCAACACAAAGCCAGTGATGATCAGAGCCCAGCAAACAGGAGGTGGATTATACAAACATTAAAGGGATAGTTCACCCAAAAATGAAAAAGCAGTCATTTACTCACTCTGGTGTTGTTCCCATACCATATGGCCGTTTCTTTCCCTCCGGACCTTGAAAAAAAAAAGATGCAAAAGTATCACAGAACGGTTCCATGTGATATGAGCCATATATTCCAAGTGTTCTGGGGGCATATGATAGGGTTTGGTGAAAATCAATCCGAAACTGAAAGTGTTATTTAACGAAAATCCTGACATTGGCCGTTAGTCTTATGTGCACGACTGCACATTCATGAAACTCATGCAATTCACCCCGACTCACTCAGAAAAAAAGTGCACAATTTGGAGAAATCAAGATCAATAAAGGCACAAAATGAAATACAATATCTAGAAATACCAAAGAAGTATCCATGCAGTTTCTTCACTGAGTTGAATATCTCCAGACTGGAACTCTGGTTGTCAGATGACAGTCAGAATGAAAATTGACAGATGTGAACACGATAACTTGTTGCGATGAACACAACAGATATATTCACCTCAGAGAAGAAAGTGCTGCAACGTTAAGTCAGTGAAAATGAAACTAACAGAACATAACTTGACAGTACGTACCCTCCCGGAAGGCGCGACCTCACGCCGTAACAGAAGCGATGAGGTGGGAAGAGAGAGAAGAGGTGGGGGCTTTGGAGGAGGACAAGGAGCAGGAGAAGGGGTGGTGCGCAAAGAGCAGCCAGGATGATTGCCCATGGCAAAGTCGATGGAAGGAGGAGCCATGGTGGAGGAAGTGGCTGACGAGAGCTCAGAGCGACCCAGGAGACAGCCAAGAGGAAGGCAACTCACGGCGGAGCTGAGGGAGGGAGGAGCCATGGTGGAGCCCTGGTGGGGTTGCTAAGTGAAACCATGGAAACGACTGGCCGAGGTGGAGTAGGTGGAGGTGGAGACACAGGCGGAGCCGAAGAGCTGCAGAGACCAAGCGACAAAGAAGGTCCTGGAGACCGAGGTGTAGCCGCAGTGATGAGTGGCCAAGGTGAACCCAGGGAGCCGGAGGGAAGGAGGAGCCTGCCAGAGCCGAAGGGGTGGAGGGACGAGTACCTGTAAGTCCGTGGTGCAGGCAAAGTGATGACTGACCAAGGCAGAGCCGGAGGGGCAAGGAAACCCAGTAGAGCCAGAAGGATGACGTCCCATGGTGGAGCCGAGGGACTGAGGAGCCAAGGCAGAGCCAAATGGTTGATGGGCTCCACAGGTTTACACTCCATGGCGGAGCTAGGGACCAGAAGCCCCAAGGCGGATCAGAGCTGCATGGCAGGACTGGTAGTGGAGCTGAGCGGCTGGAGGGCGCCAGCGGAGGTGGAGCCGAGGGAATGTCTGGCTTCAGTGGAGCGTGCAGGAGAGGAAGGCTTGGTAAGTAAGCAGGCTCAGTGATGAACAGGGCTGGTGACAACAAAGAACACACTGTGATGGACAGGACTGGTGATGATGAAGAACATTCAGTGCTGGATGTGACTGTTGACGAAGACTCTGAGCTGGACCAGCAACGGCAAAGACACAGTGCAGGAAGGGACCAGTGGCAGAGAAGGTTCACGGGTGGGAAGCAGTACTTCCGTTTCCCAATCAGTTAGCCATTCCTCTGTATCCAGCTCCACCAATATACCCGCCGGCATGGATGTTGTAGTCTGTGGTGGACATAAGCTGGATCTCCCGGTCTGCGGTGGGCTCAGGCTCCTTATCAGCCGTGGGTGAGGGCTCTGGGTCTGGCTCTGTGTGGTCCACTGGAGGATCTTGGGCAGGCAGGGTTGGGATGAGTATATCTGGTTCAGAGCAGGCTTCTTCCTCTACAATTAGTGGACTACCCACCAGACATAGAGCATACTCGATGTATTCAAATAATTAGCAGTTGCTGTTCCCTACCAGCATGATTTGAAGCTGTTCATCATGAAGCCGCTACAAAAGTGTCTCTTAATAGTGCACTCGTTCCAACTAACCTGATGGCACTCAGTCCTCAACATAATCCTCCAGTGGCCATCCTCCTTAATGTAAGGCCAGGAGTTGCTCTGAAATATAGTCCATTATTCTCATTTTTGTTGGTCCGGTGTTCTGTAACGTTAAGCCCAAGGAAGATGAAGAAAGTTCAAAAACAGATCAAATAAAACATGTTTTTTTTTTTAGAAAACAACAGAAGGTAATCCAAATAACAAGCCAAGCTACTGAACAGTGTGCACAATACACAAACAATTCTTAACTTAAGTCGTCAAGGTGATGAACAAGTTACAGACAGGTGTGATTGTTAATGAATGACCATGGTAACGGAAAGTGGTGGGAAACTAGAAGAAAGGAACGGGAAAGTGATAAGTAAAATCCATGAAAATTAAACTTAACAGAGCATAACTGGGACAAGTACATAGATTGTACTTTGTGTCGTGTTTTTATCAATCTTGATTTCTTGTGTGCTTTTCCTGGTTGAGTCGTAGTGAACTGCTGTGCTAATCTCATGAATGTGCAGTCATGCACAGAAACCAACAGCCAAGGTCAGGATTTTTGTTAAATAATACATTCAATTTTGGTTTGTTTTTCACCAAACCTTATCTTATATCCCCCGAACACTTGGAATATAAGGCACGTGTCGCATGGGACCACTTGGTGATATACTTTTGCATCTTTTTTTTTTTTTGTAAAGCTTGATGCTGATTGTTATCCACTGCCATTTTATAGATGACTGCAAGCAGGACATTTTAGAAAAATTATCTTTTTGTGGTCCAAAATAGAAGGAAGGGGATACAGCATTAGAACAACACCAGGGTGAATAAATTATGACTTCATTTTCATTTTTAGGTAACCTTTACCTAACCTTTAGGTAATTTAGGTATTTTCCTCTGGAAATAAACAGAGGAAATCAATATACAGACAGTCAAAACACTGTAACTCTCTGCACAAAATTGCTAAAAATGCATTGCATTAAATTAAAGATGCCTTCAGTATTTCTAGAAGGGAATCTAGTTGGTAAATAATGTGTATGTCTTAGAATATTCTGAATATGCTGAGTGCATTACATATAGATATATTCCAGTAGCTGGAGATCAGAAATGATGTGCATGTAAACATGTTCTGTGTCTTTTTAATTTTATGACAGAAACAAAAGCAGATTTGGAGGAGTTGATGACAGATATCAAGAAGTTGGCTAATAAAGTACGCTCCAAGTTAAAGAGTGAGTTCTTCGTCCTCAACAACACACGTTGCAACCAGTTACATGTTGAAGCATTAAAGAATCGATTGCCTCTCTCTTCACCTGCCAGTCACACTCGAATCAATGTCCTACAGACTAGCTTACTTCAGTCTGAATGTGATAGACTGTAGTGAAATAGAAGCTCACTTAAAGTTTTATAAATAGCAAGAAACGTAATAGGCAGTCAGTCTAGTGACAATAACATTGTCTGATATGAGCACTCAAGCTTCAGCTGGTTCAAAATGCAGCAGCTAATTTAATAACCCTACTGGACGTCCTCCCAGTAGTGCGTTGCAATAATCTAATCTTGAGGTCATGAATGCATGAATAAGCTTTTTGGCGTTAGAAATAGAGAGCAGTCCATATCATTTGCATTTACTATCATTCACTAATGTTCCATAATATGATGAAGTGATTAGTGTCTTGTAAATGCTGAGCTCACCGTAACATCATGACACTGATTCCAGAGGATTTGGAATAACTTTGGTATTATTTATTTATCTTTACTCTCTTTAGCACTAGTAAATAATTAACCACAGTGATTTTTTTTAGATATCCAGCAGACCATAGAGCAGGAGGAGGCACTAAACCATTCAAAAAATCCATCAGCTGATCTGAGGATACGGAAAACACAGGTCAGAGGGGTTGGACACGACTCCATTACAACCTGTTACTCACTGATGACTGGCAGATGTGTTGTTGTGTGTACATTAATATAAGAGGTTTCTGTTTTTCAGCACTCCACCCTGTCACGTAAATTTGTGGAGGTGATGACGGAATATAATGCAACGCAGTCAGATTACAGGGAACGCTGTAAAGGACGGATACAGAGACAGCTGGAGATCAGTGAGTAAACACACACACTAGTAACACTTTAGTTTAGGGACCAATTCTCACTATTAAATAGTTGATTATTAGCATGCATTTTTCTACACTGTTAAAATTTTTTGTGTGTGAAAATACAGTATATTCCAGGTTAATAATTGCATTACTTTCACCGTAATTTCAGAGTGGCACTTCTCTTGTATTCTTGTGAACAAACAGCATCATACTGTGTTTCTACAGTGCAGATGTACTCTGAAGGCACCCAGCATGCAATGCAGCACGAATAGATCATGCTGTAGAGTTTTTTCATTCTTGTTGGTTTTATTTGTGCTATTGAACTTGTTTTCGGTTCACTTTTAGCAGTTTGTGTTGTTAGTTTATTTTCTAATGTTGGTTTGTGTTGGTTTTATTTGTTGAGTGTTACCATTGTTGTGTTGAGTTTTGATGTCACATCTTTCAAAGACATTTCTCAGCAGTCGCTTCACTATCGTGAAAGATCCATCCACAAACAGTTATGAATATGAAATAAGTTATTATTAATCTTCATGCTTAAATAATGCTAAAATAAAATTTTCATGTTCATGCTAAGAATAGTTTGACTATCTTAAAATCAGGAAATTCACTTCATATTCTGGTTTGTCATCATTTTAATAAATGTTTTCATTTGTCACACTTCTGACGTGACTAGATCAGAAATTTGAATATGAATACACAAGGTCACAGAGCCCAAACAAATGCTAATCACTATTCACCATTATGGTGACTTCAAAACAATTACAGCAGTAAACAACTAAATTTCTCACAGTGGCACAGTTAAAGACAACTTTATAACGTGAATTCACAGTAAAACAAGAGCAGTTAATGACTGTGATGTTAGCATCATTCTGCTGTTCATTCACAGTCATTTGTGAGAAAATGACCAGCATGCATCGATTTCACAGTAAATTCCTGACTACAGTATTATTGTATTATATATTACAGTATTATTGTAAAATAATACTCTTTAATCCTGTAAATTCCTGGCAATTTTTACAGTGTAGCAAATTGGCTGTTTATTAGTACTTCTAAAGCATGTGTTAATGCCTTATTCCGCATGACCATGTTTTAGATCTCTTAATCCCAAACCCCATACCTAAACTTAACAACTACCTTACTAACTATTAATAAGCCGCAAGTTAGAAGTTTATTGAGGCAGAAGTCATAGTTAATAGTTGGTTAATAATGAGGATTAGACCCCTAAAAAGTGTGACCAAAAACAAACAATTTTCAGTACAATAATATTTATACAAATAATAATTGTAATAGCTGTAAGCAATTAATAAAACATAATTGCCCCAAAACAACACTAATGAGTTCTTCTATGAATTTATGCTTTAGTGTCAATTGCTTCTGTCTCTTCACATGATCCCTGACTCAGGTTAAGCTCAAGGAGTTGGGATGTCCATATAGCAAAACCTTCATTCTGTTCATGTGTTCAGTTCATCTGTTCAGTGAACTACTGTATGTTTGTGTTGATTTTGAGAAGATCCAAGCACGGCCCAGTTTAAGCTTCCTGAGGTGTTGATTCAGTATCTGCCAGTACTTAATGAGTTAATGATACCATTTATCCTAACAAGATGTACATTTCAAGAGCCTTTGGAAGAAAAACAGCCCTAAAACATCCAAGATCCACAACCATGCATGACATCTTTCTCGAGTTCGCTCGGGCCGTATGCTCTTCTGTCCTCGTGTCTTGTGTTGTTGCATGCAGCTCGTGTTATTTCGGCTGCGTGCTTTCATGTTACGTCTTGTGCTGTGCAGCATGCAGCTTGTGTTTTTCATTGGCTGCATGCTTTCATGTTGCCATGTCTTGTGTGAACACGCGGCTTATGAGTATTCTCGCTTGTGTTTTTGTTTTGTGTGAGCACATGGATTTTGTATTGTTTGGTTTCTTGTGCCATGTGCTCTCATGCCAATTGTCTAACCCCACCCATCTTGTTACCTGTTTATTGGTTTATTTGCCCCACCTGTGTTTCCCTTATTAACCTCCTCATTTTCTCCCTATTTACTCTCCTTGTGTTTGCAGTCCTGTGCAAGTTCGTCGTCAAATGTTGTGTGTGCCTTGTGTCTTGCCTTGTCCTGTCCTGCCTTGCCAGTCGGTTTCCCCTACGGGGTAGTTTCTGTTTTTTTTGTTTTATTTTTTTTATTAATAAAAGCCCTAATTCCTCCTGCGATTGAGTCCTTGCCTCATCCCTTCATCCCCAACCCTGACAATTTGTGCATTATGCCTTGCAATGAAAATCAAATTCTAACATGAAAGCTTCAATTAGACCACTGGGTGCCAGGTTTTAAAGTCAGGATTGCTGTAAATATGTACCAGAGGTATGCAACAGGTCATGCATTCCCTGGGAATCGAAACCATGACCTCGACGTTGCTAGCGTGGGTTCTGTGTCAAAAGGATTTTTCTTGTGACTCAAGAGGAGTGTGCTCATCACTCTGAACTGCTTGAAGTTAAAATGTCATTTTATGTATTTCCCAGCTCTCCTATGTCATCATGTTTTTGCCAACACTCTAATGCCAAGGCATATTAGTGTTTTGTGTGGTACTGTCTAGTGTTCCTACGTCCTCTATAGGATTATATGGTTCTGGAGAGAACAGATGACCCCCATCTGTCTGACAGGCCTCACTCGAAACACACACGCCACGACACCGTCCACAGTACAGCTCTGCATTCAGTGTGTAATCAAGTCTGAGTCACGATACATCCAGATCACAGATGTGTGATCACTCCACACAGTTCATTATTAACTCAATGAGCCACTGATTACAGACTGTCAGGGGTGAACAATGGTGCATGTCACCTCGCTGTTTCAGGCTAGTGATTCTCTATTGTTTTTCTCGATTCTCATTTCAAAAAGTGCAGTAGAATTGTTTTTGAGTAATTAGCCCTTTAGAGAAACATTTCCTCCATAATGGATTTGCTCTTAACTTGACCCTTTACATTACATTTTCTGTGAAACCAGAAGGTAGTCTATTACTAGCAGTATTGTTTTGGCTCAGTCAGAGAGTACATTCATCACAGTTGTTGTGTATTTCTGTTATTTGGTGAAAAACATGGTAACACATAAGATTAGGGAGCACATGTTCACTGCTGACTATGACGTTTGCTTATTATTAGTTAGTAAGGTAGTTGTTAAGTTTAGGATTAATGCATCTAGAATATGGTCATGCAGAGTAAGGCATTAATATGTGTTTTATAAGTACTAATATACAGCCAATATGTGAGTAATATGCATCCTAAAAAGCAACTAGTTAATAGTCAATAGTGTTCCCTAATCTAAAGTGTTACCAAAAACATTTACCCATCAACCCATGCGTCATACTGTAGTCTGGAGAGATGCAAAACTCTGCATATTCATGTTGACTTTAAAATCTATTTCATGAAGTTACTAAACCTCTCAGATTTAACTACAGTCACATGACATTATGCATGTCTGCACAGATCAAATATGCATTGTATGTTTGAGTCTTTTTCTATCAAAGACAAAAAATTTAACCCATGCTCCTTTGTGCTATAACACTAGCAAGATATTAATGTTTTTTTTTTTCTTTGTAGCGGGAAGAAATACAACAAATGAGGAGTTGGAGAGCATGTTAGAAAGTAACAACCCCTCCATCTTCACTTCAGGGGTGAGTGGATGTATATAGCATCATATATTAGTACAGTAAAAATGTGCATTCTTTAAAGAAACAGATGGAGAAATGTGTAATAAAGTTATGCAGATTCTCACTGTATTGTACGTTTGGATTTTGTTTTTGTTTTTTTATGTAAAAAAGTTCAGTTTTTGGCAAAGGTAAAAGCCCTTTTGAAATGTAAATTCATATCTGTACAGTAGAGGGCGCAGCTCAAACAAAACTTTCAGCTGTGCTACTATTCTGGATTGCATGAAGAATAGGATACAGGAGACGAAAGATCAACACTTTGTTCTCAATCACAATAAACTAAAAAAAAAAAAAAAAATTGGAAATGTTCATCTAAAGTCATTTTTGCTAATTAGGATGGTTGAACTGAATCATCGAAGGTCAGTAGCAAATACATTGATTAATAAATGGGATTAAATGCATAAAGGATATTTGTGACCCTGGAGCACAAAAGCAGTGTTAAGTCGCTGGGGTATATTTGTAGCAATAGCCAACAATACATTGTATGGGTCAAAATTATTGATTTTTTTTTATGCCAAAAATCATTAGGATATTAAGTAAAGATCATGTTCCTTGAAGATATTTTGTAAATGTTCTACTGTAAATATATAAAAACGTAATTTTTGATTAGTAATAATTTAATTGTGTTATTTATTGAGTTTGCATTTCACTGTTTTTATTCATTTCTCAAAATACTGAATCTGTTTTTGTGCGAGTGAGATGAGTAAATGCATGTTGACATTTAGTCTAGATTGACAGTAACATCATGTTCACGCAGCGCAAGAATATAACACAATTTACAAATACGCTTATAGCCTTTGTGAATTTTATCTGATGGCAATGATTCTCTCACTTCTTTTTATTCCTTGGGTCCTACAGAATCGATAAGATACAGTTTGCGACAGTCTGCCTTTTTTTCTGTTCCCTATTTTCAGTCCAAAACGTACTGTTTTAAACTCCTCGCAGACTGTTTGTCCGATTCTCACCAAATATCATCACCAGACCATTATTAAAGCACAAAGTTTTGTGTCTCAAAAGTATGGCACTTTTCCTCTTAGTTAATCGTGAGTGAGTAATGTTTGGATTAATCAACCGAGTGTTCAGGATTACTGTCACAATAAAAGATAAACCTGCTTTCTAGAGCACCCCGCAGTTGAGTTTTACTGGAAAGCAGCTTTGAGAAATGATGACTTTGGTGGGATGGGGCTCTAAGGAGGTCTAAAGATTCGTATTTTGTAAGATAGGAATTTTCAGCCAATCCCCTTCTCAGAATATCCTGCATTTTTTGTTGTTGTTGTTTTTGCTCTCAGTAAAGCAGCCAGTGATTAAAGCAGAATTACGTTGGAAAACGTCCTCATTCTCACTTTCTAATTTTTGCTCCAGATCATCATGGACTGCAACATCAGTGAACAGGCCATGAATGAGATTGAGACGCGGCACAATGAAATCATCAAACTGGAGAACAGCATCCGTGAGCTGCATGATATGTTCGTGGATATGGCCATGCTGGTGGAGAGCCAGGTGAGCTTCACTGACAGATGATTAAACAGCTCTGTGTCACTATCAATAACACAAAATCTGGAAACTGACCAGTGGATATCTATTTTTACAGGACATAATCAAACCCAGCTAAAATTGGGTTTAGTGTGACATGTAGAAGTGAGCCCTAGTCCTGCAGCATTTGAGACACTTGATCTGATGAGTCACATTCACACTGTAAGGGACAGACAAGAGCTAAAACAGCGGTAAAGCAGTTGCAGTGTTTAGTCAGACTGCTTTCATGGGTGCGCAGTGAACCAGTCAGTCGGCTGACATCTCAACTCACCCACATTATGGTAATTTCAGAACTCAGAAATGAAACATAACGTGTGGAGGCATCTTCAGTCATCAAACAAACACAAACACTGTCTTCCAGCAGCTTCTGCACTTTTGAGCTCTTTGCAGCAGTGACTGTATGATGTTGAGATCCATCTTTTCACACTGAGGATAACAGAGAGACTCATACACAAGTATTGATGCTCAAGAAGGTAGCAATGCTTTAAGAGCCGAGGGGAATAAACTTGATGGTCAAGGTGAATTGTTCCTATGTTTGTTCCTATGCGCTCTCCTATTGAGGTCTTTGATCTTGAAATGAGCTGATAATTAAACAAATGCAGCGCTTATCTTTTGATTTCGTTGACGTGAACTCCGTTCAATTTAAATATAGCGCGGGAATTGAAGATCGGATTTATATCCGTTTTGCGACGACACATTTATGTGGCCAAATGTAAATGGAAACGTTTTAACAAATCAGATCAAGCGAAAACGCATGAAATGACCAGGTGTAAACAGGCCCTATACCAGTCATCGAAGGGAAATTAACTAGACACACACAGTAAAATCCCGAGTGTTAAATTAACACTGCTCGGAGCATATATGGTCCCACTCTGAAAGAGTGTTAAAGTAACGCTGAAGCAGTGTTAAAGTTACTGAGATAATTCTGTGATTAATTAAGTGCTGATTGATCATTAGTGCTGAACAGCTGCTGTTAACAAGCAGAATCACTGAAGAAAAGAGAACTGTTTTTTTTGGTGGTGACATTGTTGTCATGTTGTAGTCAGGTTCACTGATATTATCAGTGGTAATGTGTAATATAGTTTGTTATTGATCACAACTGTGCTTTAATGAAAAGCTTTAAAAACATTTTGCACCCCAGTTTAGAACATCTGTACTGTTTAGACACAGACATCAAGGATCAGCATATGAATCTCAACAATGGTGACGAGCATCAGACAGATTCATGCTGCAGTGCATTCTGGGTGCACCAATCATAACTCATCCATGGCTCCCAGCATGCATTGCAACATGAATAAATTATGCAGCTGCATTGTCTTAGTATTTTCTTTTATTTTTACTATTCGCTTTTATTTTTGTTATTTTTTGTTGTGACTTTTTACTGCCTTATTTTGTGACGTTCAAAAATCACATAAACATTATCTGAATATTTTGTCACCATTGCTGAGATTCACATGCTGATTCTTCATGTCTATGAGTGCCAGAATTGAAACACACTCAGGATTTTACTGTGCAGGTGAACATGATGAGTAGCCAAGAAAACAAACCAGGGCATAAGAGCCAAGGAAAAATTAACATGGGAACAGTGGAACAAAATAAACTTCAGAACAGCTATATTTTAGCAATATAAAACCCATGACCACTCCATTTGATAATTATTCTGTCCTGTCTTAAACAATCAGTGGCTCAAAAAAAAAAAAAAAAAAAATCAAGTCCCGTCCTACATTTTTTTCTCATTCAAGAAGCAGTTTCACTCATCTATACATACTACAAAAGAAAAGACGATTGCAATTTCCATTTCCAATTTTCTTCAATTTAAACATTCAAGCAAATTGAGCTCTCTTTTGTATCTTATCATGGTTGAACAGACAAATGCACACAAAATTATTAAAGCAACCACTATTCACCAAAACGGTAAGTTGAAGAAGAAAAAAAAACCATAAACATTAATTCTTAATAAAGAACTTCTGTTTTAGATACTCCAGAAATAAAGTCAGTCTGGTTAGTAATGTGTGAAGCTGGTGATGCTGTTTGTGGAGATGATTAATCATCTTCTGCTGAGATCTTGAGAGATTTAATGTCTTCTTTTATTTCAGTATTTCATCTAAGACTGTGGCTGAAGTCAGTTGTAGTTCTTGTGTTTCTCTTTTCTTCAGTGATTCTGCTTGTTAACAGCAGCTGTTCATCACTAATGATCAATCAGCACTTAATTAATCACATAATTATCTCATTAACTTTAACACTGCTTCAGTGTTACTTTAACACTCTTTTAGAGTGGGACCATATATGCTCCGAGCAGTGTTCATTTAACACTCGGGAATTTACTGTGTAAGATCGACCAATAGCAAACCACAACCATCCAACCATCCAATCAACTCCCCATGGACAAAATCAAGTCCCGCCCTACATTTTTTTCTCATTCAAGAAGCAGTTTCACTCATCTATACATACTACAAAAGAAAAGACGATTGCAATTTCCATTTCCAATTTTCTTCAATTTAAACATTCAAGCAAATTGAGCTCTCTTTTGTATCTTATCATGGTTGAACAGACAAATGCACACAAAATTACCGTTCTGTCATGTCCTGAGCTGGCATCTATGCACTTCCTTTCACTGAGCCCTTTGAATTGTATACATGTTTTCGTTCGGCCGTCATTGGAGATAGATGCAGTTTGCTGTCAGATGTAATTACAGCATCTACCAGCAGGGGCTAAAACTTTGACCCCCCTTTACACCTTGAGCTTTATTTTGTTCAGTGCTAAATATATTTACCGCAGTGTGCCGTTACCCAACATATTCTCCATGAAAACAAGAAATGGTCATTCAGTAAATAGTGTTTGGTGAGCTGTACTTTCCTGTTTTCTTTCAGGGAGAGTTAATAAACAATATAGAGAAGAATGTCTGCAGTGCACAGGAATATGTGGAAAAGGCCAAAGAGGAAACCAAAGCAGCTGTCAAAGTCCAGAAGACTAGCAGGACGGTGAGATTGAATCCATTAAACTCCTCTGAAATCACCTTTCTCTTTTTCTTTCCTCTTTCTCTGGGGCCGTGTCTCCTGCTCTGGTCAGGGAGATATGATAGACCGTATAGAGTATAATGTGGATCATTCAGTGGATTACATTAAGGATGCATTGTTAAACACCAAGAAGGCTGTAAAGTACCAGAGTAAAGCGCAAAGGGTGAGTGGAAGATACGTCAGTGCCTGCTGTCTGTCCTGCATGAGCTCATTTCTCACCTTTTCCCATTCCCACTCCTTATAGTGTTTAATGGGAAGCTTTGTCTGTGTGCTGTCGACATTAATCTAATGCTCTCATTCTCAATCATAGAGGTGCTAAATTCATTTACACAGAAACTAGCCAATAATATTTCACCCAAAAATGAAGATTTGCTGTAAATGCACTCACTCTCAGTTCATCCGAGATCAGGATGAGTTTGTTTCTTCATCAGGTTTGTAGAAATGTAGCATTGCATCAGTGTCTCAGCAATGGATGCTCTGCAGTGAATGGGTGCCGTCAGAATGAGAGTCCAAACAGCTGATAAAAACATCACAATAATCCACAAGTAATCCACACCACTCCAGTCCATCAGTTAATGTCTGGAGAAGACAAAAGCTGAAACTAATCCAGCATTAAGATGCCTGTAACTTCAGACCGTTGCTTCCTTTATTCATAATATTGCGTTCTCCATGGAAAAAAGCATGCAGTGCAGCTGAGCTCCAGTCTCATTTTGTTCCACTGTAGAAGGAAAGGGTTTGGTACAGGAGAAACTGATGACTAGATTTTCATTTCTGGGTGAGCTAGCTAAACCTAGTTGTTAAGGTTTGTAATATGTTTAGTGCTGAGATATCATGAACTGAAGATCCCTGCAGCCCTCTCACTTTCTGTCCATATCGCCCACAGAAGCTGATCCTGATCGGCGGTTGTGTATCCGTCTGTCTTCTCATCCTCATCATCTCTCTAGCCATTGGATTGAGCTAACCCAATCACTCCGCTGTCTGCTTGTGACAGACAGGAGCTCAGGACCATCTGTTTGCATACTGTATTATTTGTGATATAGCCGATAGATTCAGTAGATTTTGTTTTTTTTTAAATCAGACATGCTGGGAAATTACATACAGACTGAGTGTGTTAAAGGGGTCCTATTATGCACTTTTACAAAGTCTTGATTTTGTTTTGGGGGTGTACTAGAACAGGCTCTCATACTAGGTTGTTCGAAAAACATTATTTTTCACATATTTTACATTATTACAACACCTCTCTCCCCAGTCTGGCATGAACGGCTCGAATAGTTCCTGTATCAAATGAAGGCCCGCCTTCTGAAAGACGAAATGTGCTGTGATTGGTTAGCAAGGCCAGTGTGTGTTGTGATTGGCACCACTCGGCGCCTACTCGGGAAATGTCATGCCCCTTACCATAGCCGCCTGCAAACTTCAGTGTAAATATTGCATCAATATCAAATCAATTTGAGC
>NW_015656605.1:478924-489536 GCF_001515625.1 Sinocyclocheilus rhinocerous
GTGTGTGTGTGTGTGTGCACGCGCACAAGACAGTTGCATAGTGACAAGTTGCTAGGGTGTGCCTTTTGGTTGCTAGGTGTTTAGTTGTTTTTTTTTTCAATGCAATATTTATTTATTACTATTTTAAAGGGGTCCTATTATGCTCTTTTGCAAAGTCTTGATTTTGTTTTGGGGGTGTACTAGAACAGGCTCTCATACTAGGTTGTTCGAAAAACACATTATTTTTCACATATTTTACATTATTACAACACCTCTCTCTCCCCAGTCTGGCATGAACGGCTCGAATAGTTCCTGAATCAAATGAAGGCCCGCCTTCTGAAATACGAAATGTGCTGTGATTGGTTAGCTGGGCCGGTGTGTGCTGTGATTGGTTAGCTGGGCCGGTGTGTGCTGTGATTGGTTAGCTGGGCCGGTGTGTGCTGTGATTGGTTAGCTGGGCCGGTGTGTGCTGTGATTGGTTAGCTGGGCCAGTGTGTGCTGTGATTGGTTAGCTGGGCCAGTGTGTGCTGTGATTGGTTAGCTGGGCCAGTGTGTGCTGTGATTGGTTAGCTGGGCCAGTGTGTGCTGTGATTGGTTAGCTGGGCCAGTGTGTGCTGTGATTGGTTAGCTGGGCCAGTGTGTGTTGTGATTGGTCAGCTGGGCCAGTGTGTGTTGTGATTGTGCTTTTTTATTCTCAAACAGCAACATTACAGAATAACTAAAGTTGAAAAAGTGAAAAAGCATTATAGGACCCCTTTAAATGTACTGAAAGACAAAATGAGATGAAATGGGCTACAATGTGCAGTGTCTAAAAAGTATTCACTTTCTGTGAAGTTATTGTTTTACGTGTCAGTTGACTTTTTCTGATCAACAAAATATTCAAAGAAGGCAGACAATACTATTACCGTGGGAATTTCAGCACAACACTTCCTTTTCAATGGTCAAAAAATGAGATGTAAGATTTAAGTAGCTAAACATTCCATATTTGACAACCCTGAGTTACAAAATATTTAATGAACGACAATAAATCCAGGAATGCAAGCAATTCAAAAGGAGCCGTTTTCAGCATATTAGACATATTACCGTACTATACAATAAATTCTAGTTCTAAATTTCTACTGTTTTATATCCTACTCAAATATTGTCATTCCAGACCCAAATGCTTTTGTCATGGAATTAGTTTTTACTTGTTTACTTTTTTCACTGACAGATGAAAATGAAAAAAGACTGACATGGTTTTAAAGCCTTCCCATTTGTGCCTTCTAGGCATCTTAAAATGCACATATGTAGATCAGGGGAATCTAACATTTTCCCAGGACATATGCCTGCCAAACCCCTTAAGAAAGCTCAGCTTTTCTAAACCTAATCTAAAACCCTGTGTACAGCCATGAAACCCATCTGAGTTTTTTTTTTGCAGTGTTAATTTTCCTCATGGTCTAAGTTCTGCCTCAATGCTGAATCTTCCAGATAGAGGAGAATCTACACTGCAATCAGTGGCTAGACTTTGATTATTACACACATATGTGACCCTGGAGCACAAAAGCAGTGTTAAGTCGCTGGGGTATATTTGTAGCAACAGCCAACAATACATTGTATGGGTCAAAAACTGATATGAAATCCATTTCTTGCACCAGTGATATTTTAGGCGCTCCATTCTACTGAGGGTGAATACTTTTTATGGGCACAACAGAGTCTTCGCCTCTGTTTGTGTTATGTACCGCTGTGTGTCACATGTCTGCTCAGCATTGTGGCATGACTGTAAATGGTAAACAGTGTTATGCATTTGCTACACTCATTATGTATCCTTATCTTGGAGAGCAGTGTTGAGCTAATTGTTGTTTACTCTTAGAACTTAACATTTAACATTAGACTACACATGCATTAACCAAACCGGACAGATTGCAACAGTATATTAGTTTTGTAAATTAATCTGTAACATGTTATGTCATAATGAATGAAACCCCCAGCATCCTCAAACTGCTCTCCGTGAATCTTTAAACATGCAATGACATTTCTGCCTGGGTCTTCTACTTTTCATGCTGCCTGGAATGTTTTATCTTAAATTTAATTAGATTTTTTTTTTTTCTTGAACTCTTCCAAATGCAGAAGAAAATCATGATTATTATCTGTTGTGTGCTGCTTGGAATCGTTGTTGCTTCTATCATTGGTGGTGTGTTGTCCTGAATGACACACGTACAGTGTGATGTGTTTAGAGCGGATAATAAAGAGAATGTTTGTTTGTTTCTATGTGAGGCTGGACTGAACTACATGGCTTGCACTAGGCGTCAACTAATGTCGACTCATCAAACCTGAGCAAAAGTCATGTAGTGTATTCTAGCTTTTATTCTGGCTATTGTAGGTCATTGTATTTTTTCAAGAATTAAAACACAGGTCGCCTCTGAACAAAACAAAATGTATCATCTGTCAGTGTGATACGCTCTTTGAAGCAAACAAATTCTCTCAATCTATATAGTGATAAACAGAAAGCAGTGTGTGCCGTTATCATTAATGAGCCACTAGTCTTCTTTAAATTGCAAATAAAGATCTGTGTTTGTTTTATTCTGTTGTTGCAAGTAAAGTTCCAGTTTATTCACACCTCAGATTGTTTCCAGATGTTTGTGTGCTTCATATACACGTGTGAATGTCTAAAGAAAACATGCATTACTCGATTTTAAAGTCCTCTAATTCATTATAAGTAAAGTGCTGTATATACATGGTTTCAGAGGACGTCCTCTCCATCTGCCCTGCGAGTCATATTTTGAGTTTGTACATAAATGTGCAGAATCGTAACTGCATCTTAAATGGCTTGACAAAAACATGAAAAGACAAAGAAATGTGGCACTAATGATAACAGTCAAAACAAGAGTACATATTGACTGCCTCCATGCAATAAATGAACTTATTAAAATGATTAAGAATGTCCAGCTATGTTCTGTTAAAGGTGACATATAATGAAAATCTGACTTTTCCAGGTTGTAAGTGCTATAATCAGGTCCCCGGTGCATCTACCAGTCAAGGAAATGTGAAAAAGATTAACCCAGTAACTTAGTTTTGGGAAGCCTTTTTCTGCAAGCGTCTGAGAAAACGAGCGCGTCTGATTTCGCTCCCTTGGTGACGTGGCAAAGGGATCTCATTATAATATAACCGCCCCTTAATCTGTAAGTTTACACCCACGGCGCCGTTATTGTGTTTTCGCAAGTGACAACGGTGTAGCAGCTCTAATGCCATGATGAAAGTTTGAGCAAAACATGCTAACTGTTCTGTGTTTGGCTGCACAGACGAGCACAGAACACTGTTTAGAATCCCAGCCTCAGAGCAGACAACAGTGCAGTGCATTTATTGATTTATTTACTGTATATTGCTGCTGCCACACAGATCTAAAATAAACCTGCGATTTATTTCCCAGCTGTTTACCTTCACAGACATAACCAACTTGTAAAAAGGGGCATATTATGTCTCCTTTAAGTTAGCTTGAGTACTAGCTCACACTTTAAACTTGGCAATACTGTTAGCTCAAACTGCGTTTTATGTTCCTCATTCTTAAGTCGCTTTGAATAACATAGTCTGCTAAATGAATACTTATGACTGGTTTTGTGGTCCAGGGTCACACATTTTACTAATAAATTTACTAATAAATTACTATTTGTTGTAAATAATTATATATTTAGAATTTTTAAGTATATAATCAAATGTATAGCTAAGTTAAGCTATATATGTATTCGGAATGTGCAATTATACATTCAGGATCTATAACTAGATTGGTCGGATTTCTGTCATTCTGCTAGTATGAATACATTTCTGGGCCCTTCAAAATATGTGATGGTGCGCATAATACCAGAGAACTGTGTCATTCATAATAAGCAGTTCTTATTGTTTATCGTAGAGCAATACCTGTTACACTCTCCTCAGGCCGGAATGACATTTGAGCAAATTGTAAAGTGTATATTGTAGTTAATTTGAATTTATTTAATTTATTTATTGCCCATACTGCAAACAATATATATTTTCAAATATTTCATTTATTCAGGAGACCCATTCACCGGTAAAAACAGTCAATCAGCAAGGCAGATTATGTCTTCATTAAATTAGAAAAGGAAGTCTAAGCAATACTTGTACTAGGCAGACTATTTGACTATCAGTTGCTTGGGTTTTTTGCACACATACAGTACAAAAACCACGGTTTTTTATGTACCATGGTTTTAATGCAACTGATAGGACTCAACTTGCAGGAAGAGTCCGTTTTAAAACATAATAATAATAATACAAATTTTGAAGTGTCACTGGATTTTATAAATGTAGACGCAGCGTCCTCTGAATCCTTTAACAGCACTGACTGACAGATCTGTCTGTAGAGAAGTCATTCAAACATGGCTCTGTATTATCTTCTGAATATGTGGCATGATTAACCGGCTGGGATTTGTCTTTATGCAGGTTACTGACACAAGCCGGTTTGTTTGAGTGTAGGATGAGCGCTCAGGGGGTGCGCAGGGGCTTCAGCGTCCAGCAGTCTGACCTGATGTGTAAGAGAGGATGCGGTTTCTACGGTAACGCCGTCTGGCAGGGCCTCTGCTCCAAATGCTGGCGTCAGGAGAACCAGTGCACCCGAGCCAAGCAGATCGAGGACGACAGAGCGCTGGCCGAGAGGTGAGAGACTGGACGATGAATGATGGTTTAACTCTCCTGTGGTCAGCTGCTGTGTGTCTGTCAGGCTCCAGAGAGAGGAGGAAGCAGCGTCTGCCAGCAGCCGTGAGGAGGCGCGTTCATGACCAGAATCCTCCAGAACACACACTGTGCCCATAGTGAAGAGGCTTTTCACCTCCGCTCCCAAAACACCTGCAAGGACAGGTACGACCATGAGTTTACAGTGCGTTACACATAGGGTTCAATTGGTCATGGAAACCTGAACATAGAATAAAATAGTAAAAATGCATAAAAATTTCCATTGTGAATATATATATATATATATATTTAGTTAGTTAGTTGTGAGTGCAATCCCTAACAGGGTCTTAAAAAGTCTTAATTCGCCCTTCCAAAAATGTAAGACCATAAAAGGGTCTTAAATCAGAGCAGAAAGTCTTAAAGGGATAGTTCACCCAAAAATGAAAATGTGATGTTTATCTGCTTACCCCCAGGGCATCCAAGATCAAAGTCATGGCATTAAATATTGCATGCACTGCAAAAAAGAATCTTCTTCTGTGTTATTGTCTTGTTTTCATATACAGATATCTAAACATCTTCACATCACAATACATTTACAGTACTTGAGATGCAAACACGAAATCTTGTTTCCTGAGAAACTGAACAAAAGTAAGTGAGTTTATGCATGAAGCAAGGACAACTGTCTATCATTGGGGAATGAAAACTTGTTTTCACTTTGAATTAAGTAGTTTTTCTGAGGCAGATTTTTGTACTTGTTTTAATGATAAACTCACTTCATTTTGACCAGTTTCTCCGAAAACAAGGCTCCTTATGTTATTTCGCTTCTCAAGTTAAATGCATCTTGATTTAAGAATCTTAAAAGACATTTTAGAAAACAATCCACAAATGCTGAGAACGAATGTTACAGTGTGATCACAAGGTACAATAAAAGTTCCATATTCTAGTGGTTTGAAGCAGAGGTAATCTTTTTTTTTAATGAATTAAAAAGTAATGGAGATTGTATTTTAAAACTTTGCTGTGTTGCTAATACAATTTATTGTTTTCTCCCAAGGCATTTACATTTAGAGAGCATATTGACGTATTGTGTTCTATTCAGTATATTCCTTACATTTTCTTTACTTGGTTTTAAAAAGTTTTAAATTTAACTTCAAACCCTGCCTAAATATCCTTGTACAGTAATCATGAACAACTGGAATAAATATTCAAACAGACAAAAATTTGCAATTGTCCCTCAGTTTGGTTTTCATTTTTATAATTTAATTGATTTCCTTTAAATTGGCAGAAAATACCTTCCATAAGTTTGTAGAGGTCATGTTTACAGTAATGCACTTGCAGTGGAAGTATACAGGGCCAATTCTTTCTTTCTTTCTTTCTTTAGTAAGAATAGCAAATTGTGAGACCCACAATATCGGATGTGTGTAGAGTTCAGAGAAATGCAGCATCAGCAAGTTTTAGTCTTTTCTGGGCACAGTACTGTAGCATTGCACACACTCATGCCATTAAGCTCAACCTCAGAAAAAAACGAGAATTTCAGCAATTCCAGAGCTTTCAGTCATGTGACGGAGTTTGTACATCTCGCTCTTGTTCTCGCACAGATGCAGGAGCTCCAGAGACAGCCGTGAGCACCTCGCTCAGCCGGCAGCCCAGTGCAGAGCGTGATCATGTGACACAGCGCTTCATTGACTTCCTGAAGCCCTTCCAGAGACCTGGATATGACATTTTTAAACAGTGCCATGCCTTCGTTGAAAATATTGCACACAAAAAGGTGAAAAACAAGTATGCTGATATTTTCCAGCATCCATGCTTCGGAAGCAATAAAAGCTGAATTTTGTATTAGATCTCAATTTGCACAATTTTATTATAAAAAGATTAGTAACTGAATGGTTTTTCTTTCTGCTTGCGCTGTAGGTGGCAGCAGGTGGTGAGGATTTCTCAGACTCTGTGCAGGATTTCTATCAAAACATGTCGGAGTACTTACAGACCAACTTTAAAGGTACAACATGCAAAGTCAAGTTTTTTGTTGTTTTCCTGTAAATAATGAATCGGAGAGACCTATTCATTTATTTTATAAGATTTACTGAATTGACTGTATAAGGGGTTGGCAACCTTTTGTCTTGATTTTTTGTAATTTTTGTCATGAAGTGCCATTTTTAATTTCTCTAGTTAAGTCACAAACTTGCTTATTTAAATAGTAACATTATAGAAATGCAAAAAAAAAAGTGCTAGTGCATCACCATCTTTGTGATATGTGTGTGGAAGATGCAGCAGTCTGTATACAGAGTTATAAATGCACTCAATCACATAGTATGACTGAAGCAAAACAGACTCGTGCAGATTAAGCACTACTGTTGTGATTTGCTTTGTGTTGTAAGTGGCTTGTGATGTTCAGTGGTTGCAGAAAATGGTTTATTCCGGCTGCACACTTGTGTTGACATGCACAGTTTGATTTTCCTCACACTGTAAAAAAGAAAAACTGTTAAATGCATGGCAGCATTCATGGAAATAATGGTTAAAGATCTTTTTTTTTTTTAAAAAAAGGTCAATGACTGGCAGAAGCAGCTGCCAAACAAAAACTGTAAAATATCCTAATTTATATACTATTTTTTTTAGATGTTTTACAAAAAACACTTTACTTTACAGGCATTTCCTGGTTTCTTTTTGTGAAACATTCTCTGTAAATGTAAATCTTTTGCAGTTAACCATTTGTTAACAGCACACATGCATGAGCTAATGAAACCATCACTGCATCAGCAGCTACACAGTTACTGGCTTTAAATAAAGCAACATGCAGCATTATACCAGTGTTCCTGGGTCTTCTCCTGCACTGAAGCACAGACTCTGCTCTTCAGCACAACGGTGACCCACAAAACACAGACAACAGAAACCCTTTAAATCCCAACAGAACATGAAACATGAACAGATCTCTAGATCTCAGCATCTTCACTCATTACAAACCAGTCTGACTTTATTTCTTTCACTCAAAACTTATTATTGAGAATTAACTGAGGTTTAGATGTTGATGTTTTATTGAAAATAATAAAGTGTGAAGTCACCGTTATGGAGATCAGTGTTTACTTGGGCTCTTGACCCTTGACTTTTTAACACTAGTTTTTCTCTGGTTGCTGTAAATGTGTGTTTTTAAAGCGCATTTGTTATAGCAAAAGCTGTGAGAGAAAACCTGATCAGATGAAGTTGGTTACTTTTTGATTATGGTTCAATCATCGTGATGCGGCCTGATTCACTGATCTCATCCAGTGTCTAATCTGTGAGTATATTATTTTATTAATTTCACATTATTGTAGCTCTGGAATACTGCTGCATGATACTCCTGTCCTGCTTAGACATTCTGAACATTTCTAAGTCATTATGCAGAGAGAGATCTGTTCATGTTTCATGTTCTGCTGCTGACAGTCATGTGACGTTGTATTTATTTATTTATTTTTACAGTGAGGGTGACAGATCGTAATAATTCAGGAAATACAAGGAGATTTTACTTAAATTGCATGGTTTTTGTTTGTCATTTTTATCATCTGATGTTTTGTTATTGTATTTATTACAGAATATTTTTGTAATTTTTACGTACATTTGTATATAATTTAAGAAAACAGAAAAAAAATACTATATAAAAATACAGCAATTTTTCCGTATAGAAAAAAAAGTGTATTACTGTAATTTCTCATTAATGCTGTAATACTTAAAATAACAGCCGAGAAGTTAATTTAGAGATAATTTTACAGAGTTTTGACTACAATTTAAAATAAAAGAAAACAACCTGAAATCAGTTATTTTCCATAAAATTACGATTTTTTTTTTTTTTTTACAGTGCACATTCATTTTATTTATAGCTGCTAAATTACTTAAACGGGTTATGCAACTAAGAGGGATAATGCAGATTGTTCTGCATGTGCCAGAGGTCGCCGACCCCTCCTTTATAAAGCCACGTTGATATTACTTGCTCATGAAAGCAGATAGTTTGCCACATCTCTGACAGTGGTGTGTAAATGTGTGTCAGGGTCTCCAGATGTGATGGATGAGGTGGAGCGGTATGTGATGAGCCGTCTGTATGAGCAGCTATTGTGCCCTGACCACACAGATGATGAGAAGAAAGACTTGGGCATCCAGAAGAGAATCAGGTGAAAGCGTCTGCCAAGCCAGGGGAGTTGAAATGCGAAGACTAATAACAGTGTGAGGCTTTATGTGTGTGTGTGTGTGTGTTTGCAGGGCTTTGCACTGGGTGTCCATTGCGATGCTGTGTGTTCCTGTAGATGAGCAGATCCCTAAAGTATCAGACAGTGTGGAGGGAGCCATAACAGGTACAGACACCTGTGTGCGGCATTATACACTCACTGCTGATTTACAGTGAGCTTAGGACAAAACTTGCTTCATAAAACACACAGTATTGGTCCAGTTTTCTGATTTGGTGAGATGCATTCGCAGCAGTCATACAATAATCAATATGCAAGTACATTATTCAAAACATTAAAGCAATAGTCCACCCAAAACATGGAACTTCTGTCATTGTGTACTCACCGTCATGTCCTCCAAACCCATATGTGACCCTGGAGCACAAAAGCAGTGTTAAGTCGCTGGGGTATATTTGTAGCAATAGCCAACAATACATTATATGGGTCAAAATTATAGATTATTCTTTTATGCCAAAAATCATTAGGATATTAAGTAAAGATCATGTTCCATGAAGATATTTTGTAAATGTCCTACCGTAAATATATCAAAACTTAATTTGTGATTAGTAATATGCATTGCTAAGAACTTAATTTGAACAACTTTAAAGATGATTTTCTCAATATTTAGATTTTTTTGCACCCTCAGATTCCAGATTTTCAAATAGTTGTATCTCAGCCAAATATTGTACGATCCTAACAAACCATACATCAATGGAAAGCTTATTTATTCATCTTTCAGATGATGCACAAATCTCAATTTTGAAAAATTGACCCTTATGACTGGTTTTGTGCTCCACGGTCACATTTTACTTTCTTTTTATTTTCTTAGATTGAGCTGCTTCTAGTCAATTCTCTCAGAAGTCAGTGCCTTTTTTTTTTTTTTGTAAGATTGTGCTTTTTGATAGATATGAATATTTGAATATAAAGATCAACTACATATAAAAGAGGGATTTGTAACTATATAAATGTAAATATTCACATTTGCAATGCATTTGACCTCCATAATTCACCATTTCTGGTCAGTAAACACGTAATGCATTACACTTTGCTGAAAGATTATGAAATCAAGCATTTTGTTGTTAAAAGTTAATGCACTGATGCACCACGCGTCATGTAAATGTTGTAAAGTTAATTTTTTTTAATAGACCTGATCGACTTGGACTCTAAAAAGGTTCCTAAGGAGAAGTTGGCGTGTGTCACCAGGTGTAGTAAACACATCATGACTGCCATCCAGGGCAGTAAGAAAGCCGCCGCCTCGGCTGATGACTTTCTGCCCACTCTCGTCTACATCGTGCTGAAGGCCAACCCGCCTCGATTACACTCCAGCATCCAGTACATCACCCGCTTCTGCATCCCCAGCCGCCTCATGAGCGGAGAGGACGGCTATTACTTCACCAACCTGGTAAGGCTTCACTGTCACCTCATGCTTTCGGGGGGTTTTTAGGAAAGTCGCCAAGTACTTTCAGATTTTGGGAGCTGTATGATTTACAGGAGCCTGGATTAAATCCACTGCACTCTGATTCTGAAAGCTTTTGTCTTAACCCTTGTGCGACCTTTTGCACATTTTTGTCCTTTTCAGTTTTTTTTTATTTTTATCATTTTGCCTGTGTTATTGCCAACTGCATAAATTTTGGCACAGGTGTGTATTTTTATTGGAATTTTACTATTTCACTTCCATTTCCTTTAATAAATCTGTTTTGTACTAGGTATAAAAAATTGTTCCTTCCAGGACCGCAAGGACAAAAATGTCCCCATTGAAACCCATTAAAACTGCTATTTTTAATCGCAGT
>NW_015656605.1:489705-502351 GCF_001515625.1 Sinocyclocheilus rhinocerous
CTCATTTTTTGAGATATCAACCTCAAATTTGGAATACAACTTGTTTAGATTTATGGCTTTGATTTTCTAGCAGGTATAGAGTTCAACATGTTTCATAAAATATATATTTTATATAAAACATCGTTCATAAATCATTTTCATAAACCTAAACATCTAGAACTTTTTTTTTGGTTTCACTTTTTAAACTTTTTTTACTTCAACAATAATCTGCCATGGGTCTTCTTTAAAATGAGACCAAACTTAACTCTGTGCTCCCAAGCTTCACATTTTTATGACAGTTTTTTGACATGGACATTTTTGTCCACTATGGACTTAGGTGTAACTTTTTTTAATTGACGCACAAGAGTTAATCATAATAACTATGTCTGTCACTAGTATACAAGTACTACTAATTGTTAAACAAAAGAGCCATGCAAAAGAGACCAAAGAGACGTGAGAAGGGACTCGGACAAAACCACTCTAGTGCGTTTAGTATGGTCTTCAGAAATAAAATCTAGCCTACTTTATCTGTTCCTATGGGGTGCATACAAGACGTTTTATACACTGAAGTTGTGTCGTTCTTCATATGGTGCATCAGATTCTTTTGTGAGGGGAGCTTGACTCCTTCCTCATTTTATTTCGGGACACCCGCTAAGGAATTTCCCTCTTAACAGTTAAGAAAAAATGTTATAATTTTTTTAACAAAAAGATAGACGATTAACTGACACAACAACATTTTGCATCAATATTTTAGAGTTATGGTCATTTCTATTGAAATTATGTTCAACCAACAAACTACATTGAGTTAGAAGAACTTAATTTTTAAATTGATTACTCAAAAAAATTAAGTTACACCTACTAATGGATTTGTGGGCCTGGAAACAATTAATCTTATATTTTTCGGTAACCACAAAAACTTCAACATAACAAACTCTTTTAAATTTCAAACATAACCGCAATACACACTAACAGTTTATTAACACATATGTGACCCTGGAGCACAAAACCAGTCATAAGGGTAAATTTTTCGAAATTGAGATTTATACATCAGCTGAAAGCTGAATAAATAATCTTTCCATTGATGTATGGTTTGTTAGGATCGGACAATATTTGGCTGAGATACAACTATTTGAAAATCTGGAATCTGAGGGTGCAAAAAAATCTAAATATTGAGAAAATCATCTTTAAAGTTGTTCAAATGAAGTTCTTAGCAATGCATATTACTAATCAAAAATTAAGTTTTGATATATTTACGGTAGGAAATTTACAAAATATCTTCATGGAACATGATCTTTACTTAATATCCTAATGATTTTTGGCATAAAAGAAAAATCTATAATTTTGACCCATACAATGTATTGTTGGCTATTGCTACAAATATACCCCAGCGACTTAACACTGCTTTTGTGCTCCAGGGTCATGAATGTTAAAAATTGTATTGCGTTAATGAGAATCCAATGAAAATCACTACTGAAAATGAGAAATACAAAGAAAAATAGAAATGTTTTTTATTGTTTGGGAAATAATGTTACAATGCCAAAAAAAAAAAAAGTCTCAAAGATTAGGCCTAAGCTTAATTTCATTATAATTTCTGTTGAAATATTTAAATCTATAGTTTCTTGCACTGATTTTATTGCTAGTTTATGCAGGTCAGTGAAGTACTATGAGAATACGTAACTTAGTATTTATTTCAGTTTTTTCCCAGCTGTGGAATTCTTATGTTTTCTGGCCATTATTATTGGCATTAGTGGCCGTTTGAATTAAGAATTAATAACAAGAACAGAACTGGTGTGGGTTAGGCTTGTATAACTGACCTGTTAGTATAGTTGAGTCAGAATCTGGTGTGAGATGTGATCTTTACGCTAGGATTTGTTAAGGCATGCAGTAGTTATGCTACAGATGAGCTTGTGGTTTAATGCACACCAGCGCATTAGTAAACAAGAACTCACTCCGTATAACAAATTAATCTTTAACACGGTATTATTTAAAAACGTATGATCACATATTTATTTTCTGTATATTTCACTTTCAAGGAAATGCTGTTACAGTATGAAAGAAAGAATTATGATTTAGTGAGTTAATTATTATAAACATACGTTTTAACCCTTTGTTCTATGAAAAATATTGCTTATGCATGCAAAGTTACAGTTTTGCTGTGGTATATGGTACCCGGACAATTTGTAACTTCATTTAGTTATCTAAAAGATCTGGGTATGAAGCCAGAAAAATGCTATTTAAACGATTATAAATAAAATGATCTCCTGAAGGAATAGAAAACACTGGTGTCTTAATTTGATCTCCGGCTATGTCAAATATTAAGATGCATTTTAGTACATAATTCACAGAAAATAAACTGATATGAAAGAAAGAAATGTTTAAATAAAATTGTGAAAAAACACTCAGAAAGTGCACCACACAAATGTTATTTTACTGTGGTATGTGGTACCCGGACAATTTGTAACTTCATTTAGTTATCTAAAAGATCTGGGTATGAAGCCAGAAAAATGCTATTTAAGCGATTATAAATAAAATGATCTCCTGAAGGAATAGAAAACACTGGTGTCTTAATTTGATCTCCGGCTATGTCAAATATTAAGATGCATTTTGGTACACAATTCACAAAAAATAAACTGATATGAAAGAAAGAAATGTTTAAATAAAATTGTGAAAAAACACTCAGAAAGTGCACCACACAAATGTTATTTTATTTTTAAATTTTTTTGTGCAACTGTCTCAGAGGAGTAATAACTGAGCTTCACATGAGCTTCACATGATATCTGACAGACTGAGCAAGTCTTGTGCGTGTGAATGTGCATCTCCAGTTGTTTCAGATGGTTACGTAACTAGCACAGTTTAACCCCTTGTTTTAGTGCAGTGGTTGATTGACAGCTCAGTGCGTCTTTTGCACCTCTTCAAACATATTAGAGCCCAAGAGTGTTTGCGATACAAATGGTCATCACTTTCAACCACCTCCAAATGTGGTTGAAAGTGGACAAGCTCAAAACATTTTGGATCTTGTTTATACCTTTATATAGCGCTGTGTACCAGTGATCGGATTGACCAAAATGTGGGATAAAGCAACATACTGGAAAGATTGGATGAAGACATTAGCCACTTGGTAAGTTACTGTAAAATTGCCAGGTTGGCCCTTTCTGGTAAATGCACCGCATCTGCCATTCACACAACAGTTTACCCTTAAGATACCATTCATACATCAGCACCAAAATGTCATTTTAAAGAGGCGTGTCTCCTTTAAGAGTTCGATTTAAACGGCCACTGCTGGGATTGGCTAACATCTTTGCATATGAAATCAGTGTTACATGTCGGACTCTTTTGAAAACTTGTATTACTTTAAAAATATTACAGCTGCCAAGATTAACTAACCATTAAAAATTATAGCATTATATTTAGATCTACTCCCAATGCATAAAAGCTTGCAGTGCTGAGCATTGTAGCCGATCACGGTCATGTGTGTTGAGCATGTGAATGCAATGATTTTGTTGTTGCAGCTTGACTTCTGACCTCTCAGGATAGCTTTCATCATAATGCAGTGCAAGCGCGATGTAAACAAGAGATTCGCTGAGCAGAGAAGACAGCCGGAGTCTATATCTGCCACAGCAGTGGTTGGTCTTCTCTTGGGCAACTTTGTATTAAAAAGCTTGATTTAAATGCCATCAGGAGTGAATATAAATGACAATGACAGCTTCTGTTTGTCATTTTGTGAGTTTTGTGTTTTAAAGGCACTTTGCCGTTTACAGTCGGGCTGCTGTAAATTTTAGATTTGTTTGTCAAAAATTATAATAGTGAAATGTAAGAAAGTGCTTTGTTTATTGGTTAAAATATTCAAAAATATTGAAATTGGAAATAATATTTAAACAACAAGCAATGATAAAACAGTATGTAATAAGTGTTGTAGAACAGGTTTATTACTCCACATTATTATATATTGAAATTGGAAATAATATTTAAACAACAAGCAATGATAAAACAGCATGTAATAAGTGTTGTAGAACAGGTTTATTACTCCACATTATTATTTGAAGTTTCTATTGTAATACCTTGGTCATGTGTAATTTGTAAAACATGTAACTTGGACTGTATGTGCTTTTATTATGTTGAGCTGCTTTCTTGTTTTCTGTTTTAGCCATTTTATCTTTACAGACAAACACAATGTTGCAAGGTACGCCATAAAGTTATTTGCTTTGAAACATATGTAGCGAATCAGCTCATGGGGAAATATGAATAATTAATCATAACTAGTTATAATTAATTATAAATATTTGGATCCGCTGTAAGTATTTACTTGACCTCTCAGGTATAAAAATCAAGATTGTATAACCAATTACACTCTTAAAAATAAAGGTGCTTCATAAGGTTCTTCAAGAGATGCCATAGAAGAACCATTTTTGGTTCCAAAAAGGAACCATTCAGTCAAAGGTTCTTTAAAGAACCATCTCTTTCTCAACTTTTTATAATCTGAAGAACCTTCTTTCACCACAAAGAAGCTTTTGTGAAACCGAAAGGTTCTTCAGATGTTAAAGGTTCTTTATGGAACCATTTAGACAAAAAGGTTCTTCTATGGCATCGTGAAGCACCTTTATTTTTAAGAGTGTAGCTTGAGAATAGTGCAACATGTTGTATGACAAATAATAGGATTTATTATTTGTCATATTATTAGACATAAATGAGCTGTGTTTTCTTGAAGGCCGAACCTTTTAACATTAAAAAGTTCCTAAATTGTGTCTCTACTGATGTGAAATCAAACTTTATCCATTTAAATTGGCCTTGTTTTTTGATGCACACACCTAATTCAAAATCCTCCTTTAGACACCATACCAACTCCAGATGTTCAGTTAGTTGAAAATACACTTAGCTTTTGGAAAATAAATAATGTAAAAAAATTAATTAAAAAAATCACGTTTTTCACATACTATATGAAAGACACTGTATGTTTCCATCTGTTTTGAAATATTCTTGGAATTTCACAGACAGCATTTCAGTTTTTTGAGGTTTCTAATGAAAGCGTCATGAGTGTGAGGAGACATTCTTATGCAACTTCAATTTGCATTGAGTGCAACATTGAATGTTTTATATCAGATGAACTGAACTGTTGGTGAACACTCGTGACTGTGCCTGAGCAGGTCATTGTTGGGAAGGATGAAACACCCAGCTACACGGAAATGGGAAAGGCCTTATTATAGGATACTACATAATGTAAAAACAACACTTGGATGGCACCTGCCTCATCCTCCAACACACACACTACATCAGGTTAGAAAACAAGGTCCTGGGACATATACTGTACCTGCAAAGGCAAAGTGAGAATTCTGGACCTGAGGCCTGTGTGGACCTCATAATGTAAGTGGCTAAGTTATTTAATCATTACAAATTAGCTTCCTTGTTTTGCCTTGAATAGCCCATTAGCCTTTAGAACATGGCTTAAAATTAGTCAAACACAAGAATCAAACTTTGTGTTCAGAAAAGCATCTTGCATCATTTTTGAGTCTTCTAAAACCATCAGTCAGGTTCCTGATGATGCTGCATTAAAGCAAGATTCAGAATTAAATGTAATTTTGGTCACACTTTATTTTAAGGTCCAATTCTTACTATTAACTATGACTTTTGTAAACTCCTAATTTTGCTGCTACTTAATAGTTAGTAAAGTAGTTGTTAAGTTTATGTATTGGGTGGATTTAGAGATCTGAAATATGGGCATGCAGAATAAGGCATTAATATGTGCTTTATTAGTACTAATGAACAGCCAATATGCTATTAATGTGCATGCTAGTTAATAGTGAAAATTGGTCCTGAAAATAAAGTGTTACCGTAATTTTGTTTGCAGACTTTGTACATTTTCAATTTGTTGTGAGGAAAGTGAAACGTTAATCAAAGTGATATTTCTTGCTTGATTTTATTACTTTAGTGCTCAGAAACCCATCAGCCTACATTGTGATTTGTATTTCATACAATACATAACATATGATATGATTTGACGATTCGTTTATTTTGTTGATCCTATCACACGATGTTTTACTTTGTCAGAATCATTCAAATCACACTTTTTGTTTGTTTTTTGTCAAAATCAATTATGTCTGAGCGGTAAATAAGGACTGTATACCAAAAGGCAAAAATAATTAAAAGAAGACTTATGATCTAATCCAAACAATTATTTCCTCATCAGAAAGTTTTAACATATACTGAATGTCCAAAACAATCGGTAAAAAGAGATGCACAGTGCTCTCACATGTATGACAATTTTGTGGATATGTAGTTTAGATATTTGTTTGTCTAAAAAGACATTTAGTTTTGAAATCAAATCTGGTGTGGTTAACAAAATGGGATACTCGTTTTAATACTTGTTTAAACAGTACTCTTCTGTCTCTCTATGATAAAAACACTACATCTACTGTAATTGGTCGTACATTCCTCCCATGTCCATGTCATGTAAAGTTCAGTTCGAGATCTAGCCATGAAGAAGGTGTTAGTCAGGATAGAGCAAGAACCCAGAGAAGGTGCTGTCATCCTCGCTGCTGGAGTAGACACCGTTCCAGTCTCTCAGCGTCTCTACCCACACCTCGTCTCCCACATCCAGCTTCAGGATCACTAGATTGGATGCCTGGTCAATGTCTTGACCCTGTAGGGTGTCTCTCGAACGTACCTTACGCACCCCATTCACCACCAGAGAAGCACGCAGCGGCTTGTTTCTCACTGTGATCTGGTAGGAGAACACGTAAACTCCTGAGTAGGTGCAGTTGAATTTGCTAGTGACTATGTCGTAATGGTTTTCTCCATTGTAGAAGACCTTGTCGAAGCGAACTGGAAATCCCGATGGAGGGAAAGACTTGCTTGGATACAGGCCGACGCTGAAAGCAGACCGTAGTCTCGGTCCACTTTGACCCATAGAACCCTTCAGTCCCCGTAGGCCTCGGTCTCCACGTTTCCCTTGGGGGCCATGGTCACCCTTCATTCCCCTCAGACCTCGTATACCTTTGACTCCTGCTGGTCCACGTGCTCCTGGCTCGCCCTTTGCTCCAGGAACTCCTGGTACCCCGCGTTCTCCGGCGCTTCCTGGAGTCCCGTGCATGCCGTGTTGCCCAGATGGACCAGGGTCTCCACGCACACCTGGTGGTCCAGGATCACCTGGCTCACCTTTCTGGCCCCTGTCACCAAGTAAACCGCACTCTCCTCTATCACCCTTTTCACCCTTTTCACCAGTCATGCCTTGGGGTCCCGGTGGTCCATCTTTGCCTGGCTCTCCCTGGTCACCCTTTGACACATTCAAATTTGGATCTCCTTTTTCTCCTTTCGAACCTTTGAATCCTGGCAATCCAGCTGCACCCTTCTCACCTTTAATACCCATCTCACCTGTTTAGTCAAAAATATATTTAGTTTATACACCTTATTTACATTCACAGGGGAACCTGATCTATAACTATGTTCACCTTTCATTCCAGCCTTTCCCTGGATGCCTGGAGATCCAGTGAATCCTATGTTTCCTTGATCACCTTTCTCTCCTGTTGAAAACAATAGGAAATCTCAAACAATCTCAAACATGCATGTTATTTCAGATGACATCACCAAGATTGCAGTTAAAATAACCAGGATAATGTACCTTTATCTCCTTTAGGTCCTGTAAAGCCCTTTGGCCCTATTGGGCCCGGCGTACCTTTGGGTCCAGGTACTCCCTTTTCTCCAGGTGGGCCTACAATATGGCATTAAACAACATGACAGAAGCCAGGTTTTCCCCCACATACCTATAGTAAATAACACACTTAGGCTGATGATACACAGGGCAACTTTTTGATCAATGTTGCCGGGCAACTTTGGCTAATGTTGCCGTCAACAGGCAACCAGGTGAAACACAGGACCCTCGACCGATCTAAAGTATCCATATAGAAATGTGTTACCCATTCTCAATGGGAAAGTGCCCAAGAAACATTGTTCAAAAAAGGTTGCCTGGCAAAATTGCTCAAAAAGTTGCCCCATGTATCATCAGCCTAAGGGCCAGATTTACTAACAACTGCTGTCTGGGTTTACTAAAGACACGCAGTGAAAACTTAGCGATGAAAAGGTGTGGACACAGTTATTTTTGCAGCTGACTTTATTGCATATGTATTTGTAGGAGTTTCCCTTTCAGATGCAACATTAATGTAGGGGAGGAGAGTATTTAAATGTATTAAATGTCCCCTCCCCCTTTGAACATAGACGTGAAAATGCACTCTCCAAACTTAGATTGTTGTAATTCATGAACGCTTTGGAACACAGACCTAAGGTTGGAGAACACAATTCCTCAGATTATTGCTGAAGTGAAAGCAAGAAAAAATGGAAGTATTATTATATTAAAGTTAGAAGTAAAATATACTGTACTAAAAAGACTTATAATCCATTATAAATTAAGTGGATTTAACATGGTGTTTATTGCGTGTTATAAATAATCATACTCATAAAAGTTATAACCACAAATAAGAAAGTTTTATAATGTATCATAATTAATGATTATTTATGAGATGAAACAACATATTATGTTTTTTTTTATAATGCATTATGCATTCATTACAATGCCTTTAGAATACCCTTATAATGTGTTATAAATATGGGCTTCATAGAAAGTGATACCAAAAGTTTTTATTTTATATAAAATAAATATTTCACAAAAATATTTTGGAATCTACAATTGCTATAAAATCAAAGCCATATATAAGTTATGTTGCAAATTTGAAGTTGATATTAAAAAATGAGGTTCCTGTGAGATCATATTTAGACGTTATAACAAAAATAGCCACCGGCTGACACCCGAACTTACATTTCTGTCGCAATATTACTTTTATCACAAAATATTCTGTAATATGACACTTGACACCACCCACTAGGGGGAGGAGCCCGTTAAAAGGTTTTTTTTTTGAAAAGGCAATACAAAAAGAGCATCTAGTTGACAAGTGACAGTTAAGGGGCTAATTGAATCCTGCAAGGTGATTTACTAAAGTTTGCTGCAGTCAGCTTACTGGTATTTGCACCATTATCCAACACCCAAAAAAGCATGTCTTAACCCATTTTGCACCTGTGCTCTTAGTACATTACACGCACCCAATTATCATTGCCTCAGCTTGTTTGTGATGCTAATTTGCGCTGCCCTTGGTAGATTGCCTTGGTCAATAACTGCATCGGTCTCACACTAATTTGCCCTGGGGTGCGTTTCCCAAAAGCATCGTTAGCTGGACTATGGTCTCAAGTTCCATTGAACACTATTGGTAACGATGGAACTTTTGGAAAACGCACCAGTTTAGTAAATCTGGCCCTATTTTGTTAAAAGAACGTATAGAACGTATGACTTCACTCGGCTGACCTGCCAGTCCTATATCTCCTTTGAAGCCTTGCGGGCCTTTCTCTGGAGGGCAGCACTCACAGAAGTTGAAGTAGCATTCATTGTAGTCTAGCGTGTAATTGTCTTTGGCCGTGGTGGGAGATGTGGTGGTGTCTGTAGGGTAGTCTATATAGCTGTCAGCAGGAACTGTAGTGCTCTCTGTGACGTGCACAGGGAAGCGCTCTCTGGTTTTGGTGTAGTCCACAATCCGTGCTGTGACTGTAGGCTTGCCTACATATAGAGTAGTTTGGACCACCTCTCGGGGGGGTTTCTTGGTGTACTGGTACTTCGGCCTCTGAGTGGGCTTGATCGTGTCACACGAGGTTATAAAGGTCAGTGCTATTACAGTTATGAAGATCAGTCCTATATCTCCTTTGAAGCCTTGCGGGCCTTTCTCTGGAGGGCAGCACTCACAGAAGTTGAAGTAGCATTCATTGTAGTCTAGCGTGTAATTGTCTTTGGCCGTGGTGGGAGATGTGGTGGTGTCTGTAGGGTAGTCTATATAGCTGTCAGCAGGAACTGTAGTGCTCTCTGTGACGTGCACAGGGAAGCGCTCTCTGGTTTTGGTGTAGTCCACAATCCGTGCTGTGACTGTAGGCTTGCCTACATATAGAGTAGTTTGGACCACCTCTCGGGGGGGTTTCTTGGTGTACTGGTACTTCGGCCTCTGAGTGGGCTTGATCGTGTCACACGAGGTTATAAAGGTCAGTGCTATTACAGTTATGAAGATAGCGCGTTCAAAGGACATTCTGTCTGTAGAGAAAGAGGAGAAATGTGAATAAGCATTTACAGTCCTGACTGGACCAAACATCATCTGAAAACAAAACAGATGCAACATGTAGTTGTGCTATTCTGTGTGATCGAAGACATTTCAGCGCTTGCGTAGCTGGAAGCAGTTGTGTTCGTGCCATGGGTGTGTTTTGGGGTAAGTTCTCAACCATACATTACAGAAGTGAATGGAAATGGCTAATAATCAGTGTTGGGTTTAATGCATTATTACTGTAATTTAATTACTTTTCCCTTGAAAACGTATAAAGTAAGGGATTACTCTCAATTGTTCTATAATTTAATTACAGTTACTTCTGATGTAATTGCATTAAATACTGTTTAGGCTATAAAACAATTCTATATAAAACAATTGTGGATTTAACGTCAAATGTTAAAATGTATGTTTTTAATATAACGTTCTCGCTTTAACTACTTTGGTCAGTCCAAGAATAATTTATGCATTTTTATATTATTTATTAGAAAGAATTAAAAGATCAGTTTAAAGTCTATCTTTGTATTGTTCAACTAGTTGAGGTTAATATAGGATTTAGAAAGTAATTAGTAATAAGCGCTTTTAAAAGTAATGCATTGCAATATTGCGTTACTCCATAAAAATGTAACTGATTTGCATTACTTAATTACTTTTTGTAACCTGGGCTGGGCTTGCGTATTTGTTTTTTAATAACAAAAGCCCAAAGTTGCCTGTGCCTCTGCACCTCACTCCAAATTCATGGGGACAGGAAAGGTGTCCGTGAACAAATGGGAAAACTTGCGTTGCTTATTTGAAAAAGTCTGATATTTCATTGTAAATTTAAAAGTAATGTGTTACTTTAAAGTAATGCATTGCAATATTGCGTTACTCCATAAAAAAGTAACTGATTTGCATTACTTAGTTACTTTTTGTAACCTGGGCTGGGCTTGCGTATTTGTTTTTTAATAACAAAAGCCCAAAGTTGCCTGTGCCTCTGCACCTCACTCCAAATTCATGGGGACAGGAAAGGTGTCCGTGAACAAATGGGAAAACTTGCGTTGCTTATTTGAAAAAGTCTGATATTTCATTGTAAATTTAAAAGTAATGTGTTACTTTAATAGTAACTTGAAAAAAATCATTTGATTACATAACTCACGTTACGTGTAATGCGTTACCCCCAACACTGGTAATAAGTAATGCAGTCCTTTTTTAGAGAGAGTAATTACTACAGTAATCTGTTGAAGATGTAATTAGTAGGTAGTAATTAGTTACTTTTTTTTAGAGTAACTCACCCAACACAACTAATAGCTATTGTGTAGTTGTTCCATCTTACTCGTATTTGTACTATAGGGTACTGTATGTTCAAATGAGAACAAATTTAAGCATTTTATTCTCTGACACATTCTTGGTCAAAATCATATAAGACTATCCAGAACCTCACTATAGTGGCCACGTTCCTTTATGTGTCTAGTGTGTGGCGCTTTTGTGACAGAGAATACTGGACCCTCATGAATCAAGCCATCTAACCAATAGCAAACGGGACCGAAAGAATACTAGTCTGGCCGCTGGAGCAACGTGACACATGAACTCTCTGGCACAAATGGATGGACCGTTGCCAAGCTCACAGCTTTCGTAGATATAACAACACCTTATTGACTGATTTATCAAACCCGCCGCTACTTGGATCAAAACTCTTCATGCTTTCATTCTCGGAATAGTTTGTGACAGGTGATGCTGGATTCTAGATTTCTGAGACCAGAACCTGCCAGCTGAATATAACAGCCTCAGTCAGGAAATCAGAGTCTCATTCCAATCTGTTTGGTGTCACTCCAAAAAAGCTTTTGTCCAAAAGAGCAGCGATAATCTCAGGAGCTCACTTCAGCCTCAACTGTTTTCTGGAGGGAAATGATTTGTCTAATGAAGCTGCTTTTGAGGTAAAATGAAGGCTACTGGCAGCCAGAGACCATGACCAGCTTAGTTCTGTGTGTGTGTGTGTGTGTGTGTGTGTGTGTGTGTGAGAGAGAGAGAGAGAGAGAGAGAGAGAGAGAGAGAGGGACCGAAAGAATACTAGTCTGGCCGCTGGAGCAACGTGACACATGAACTCTCTGGCACAAATGGATGGACCGTTGCCAAGCTCACAGCTTTCGTAGATATAACAACACCTTATTGACTGATTTATCAAACCCGCCGCTACTTGGATCAAAACTCTTCATGCTTTCATTCTCGGAATAGTTTGTGACAGGTGATGCTGGATTCTAGATTTCTGAGACCAGAACCTGCCAGCTGAATATAACAGCCTCAGTCAGGAAATCAGAGTCTCATTCCAATCTGTTTGGTGTCACTCCAAAAAAGCTTTTGTCCAAAAGAGCAGCGATAATCTCAGGAGCTCACTTCAGCCTCAACTGTTTTCTGGAGGGAAATGATTTGTCTAATGAAGCTGCTTTTGAGGTAAAATGAAGGCTACTGGCAGCCAGAGACCATGACCAGCTTAGTTCTGTGTGTGTGTGTGTGTGTGTGTGTGTGTGTGTGTGAGAGAGAGAGAGAGAGAGAGAGAGAGAGAGAGAGAG
>NW_015656605.1:502994-508939 GCF_001515625.1 Sinocyclocheilus rhinocerous
GTGTGTGTGTGTGTGTGTGTGAGAGAGAGAGAGAGAGTAGGAGTGTGCGTGTATGAGTGTGCGTGTGTATGTGTGTGCGTGTGTGTGTGCGTGTGCGTGTGAGTGTGAGTGTGCATGTATGAGTGTGCGTGTGTGTGTGTGTGTGATTTGTTAGGGGCTGTTCACAGAGACAGCTTTTTAAAACTTAGCAGAGTGTCTTAACAAGTGAGGCGCTTATGCGCAAGATGTGGCACAACGGTCAAAGATGTCAGTCTAGTGCATGTTTACATAGAAAGACTGTTATAAAGCAGCATAGTGGAACACAAAAGTGCATTCTGAGTGAAGTGACCCTAAGCTGTGTAATGCTTAAATACAATGGCTCCAAGTAAAGTATGCAGATACTTAAGTCACAGTCACAGTAAGTCAAACATAAAGATGTCTGAATGTCTCTGCATTCCTAGCTCTAACAACCCAGCTAACAGAGAACGTTCTCATATCTTTCATTAACATTTTTTTTTAAAGTTACATAAATGTTAGGACAAGACATTCTTAAAATAATGTTTATGGAACTGTCTTACAACGTTATTAATAGTTGATATATGTTCTCATATAAACGTTGAGCGAAAATGTTCTGAGATCAAAATTCTCGGAACGTCCTTATGATGTTATTTGTACTTGATGAATGTTACATTGAGAGAACACATTTTCAAAATGTCCTTTTGATATGATTTGTACTTAAAGGTCTTTTTTTGTAACCTTTAAAGAACGTTCCAATCACTACAAGAAAACGGGACATTTTAACGTTCTTAGTAAATTAAAAATGTTCAAATAACGTTATATTTTGGATGAAAATAAAGTTAGTAAAACGTTTTAAGAAACATCTTTGTAATCTTTAATAATAACAAGAAAACTAGATGTTTTAACATTTTAGAATCATTTCAAAACAATGTTCCCACAACTTTTTTATAACCTAATTTTGTTACATGGGAAAGTATCAACGCTAGTGTCCTTTATTGTAAAGAAATAGAGCAAAAACACATTCATATACTTTTTGGAGCTGCTGTTTCCTCTCTCATCCTATCCAAGAACCTCTGGAAGCAATGAAGCTGAAAAAAGGCATAAGGAGAATTCAGTCACTCTTATGTTTCAGACTGGAACATAGGCTATACACTGAGGTATGCAGGCCACAGCAAGGCAAGGGCAAGATACCCATCTGAAACGTGAGAGGAAGGGCTGCTTTAGGAGGGTCATACTCCACCTCGACCTGCTGGTGTCACTCCACTATTCAAGACAAGCCCAGCTATAGTGCTCACTTTACTCCTGCCCATGCAAAGAGAGGCTCTGCTGAACACAGACCCCCCCGTTCCTGAAAAGCCTTATGGGAGCGAGACAGGGTAAACCATAGGACACAGAGCCGGTATCGCAATACAACCCCAGAGCCCCTGGTGCACTACTCCACAATCAGGAGCAACAGAGCGGACAGAAATAAATGCTCTTGAGCTATAATGGTCCTTAGATCGAGAGGTTTAAAATTGCAAATAAAGAGACGAGCATTCATTTTATCAATGCATCATGTCATGAATGCATCGTATCTGTAAAGCATGTTTGCTCCAGTTTAAGGGGATTTGAGGAGCTTGGGGCTCGAGTGTCACCTGAGCTGGAGGTGTCTTTGGTAACGGTTGAGGCTGTGCTCTGCTGGTAAGCCTTTAATGGAGAGCACTGTGACCTTGTCAGGAATTGAGCGGCTTTTGGACTATTCACCTTTTGTTTTGTTTTTCTCTTCAAATTCCCAAGACAGACTTGGAAGGCTTTTTGATTCACATGGTTGTATAAAATGATGGTTATGTAAAAAGCAATGAAAAATTGACAAAAAAACTGAACAAAACACTGAAAGAAACATCAAAATATAATAACTGCTCACCATTTCACTTATATATATATATATATGTGTGTGTGTGTGAGAGAGAGAGAGAGAGAGAGAGAGAGAGTGTGTGGAGAGAGAGTGTGTGTGTGTGAGAGAGAGAGAGTGTGTGTGTGTGAGAGAGAGAGAGTGTGTGTGTGTGAGTGTGTGTGTGAGAGAATTATTGAAATGAAATTATATTAATATTATTATATATATAATTAATAATATTAATATAATTTCATTTCAATAATTATAATAGAATGTTTAAAAGAGTTTAACGTCACACCATTGAATTAAAAAGTACTTTATCTACCCAAGTATCATTTCATTATAAAACACATAATGAAACACATGTACAAAAACCATGCAAATGACATTTTGGCGAAAGCTGTTGGAAAATGGCATTTGCAATGTCCTTAAGTCAGCAAACTTTACATTTTTGAAATTTTGCTTAAGGCTCTCAAAAGAGTTTAGGAATGCACCTCGATTTACCAAAGCAGATGTAAAGTATACATTATAAACAGCAGAACTACCAATACAGCCAAGAGAAATTTTAAATAAAATTTTGACAAATAAATAACTGAAACTGAATTGTGATCAAATGTAACTTCTGTTCCATCACCACTGCATCCTCAGACAGAGCTGAGATCAAGTCAATGGAAAGCATCAGTAAATGTGTTTACCGGACAGCAGGCTCGTCTCGTGTCCAGTGGCTTCAGCGGTTTCCTTCTGATCAAGCTCAAAACACTGAAGACTGAAGGCACCAGGTATGTGTCTGTCTTTAGCTCATGGATCCACACAGATTTTAGAGTAGAGCAGGGGGTGTGTACTACGGTTCTGGCCCAGTGCTTCACAGTTACAGTCACCCAGACTGAACCTCAACATAGTGCTAGGCAGCGGTGTTACCAGAACTGACCCAGAAACCTGACCCGAGCCCGCAGAACACTATGCACTCTATTCACCTGCTCGTGCTTCCCATTCCCTCTCATTTCCTCCCTCTTTCTCACTCCCCCCCCCAGACTCTCATGTAGGGCTCTGTCATTTATACTAGCACTATGAGCGATACATTGTTGCAGCCTTCCATTAGAAAAGGTTACTGCTGAACTGCCAGGAAATCAATTTTTCACACCTCAAGACACAAATAGCCACAACTCAATTATGATTTTCAAAGGCTGTTTCTGCAGACATTACCCTGATTCTAAATATACACTTATTTATCGTTTCTAAACCCAGGCGAAAAACCAAAAGCACCATCTTATTCTAAAAGCGTCACACGGATATAATTTTAGGAGAGTAAACAAAAGCAGTGTCACTCAGTGGAGTGGTCAAATCTATATATTAACATGACTAAATTTACTATTCTGTTAATAGTCATGAAGACACAAAACACTTCCAAGTTACACTTCCTGAGAAAGACCCAACTTTTTTGGGGGGCCTTGTAAATATCATGATTTCCTACTATAAATACATCAAATTGAAATATGCACATTTAAACAAGTCTAGCAAAGTTAACCGGCAATTCAGAGATTCTGTGCAATGCCTGATGCTTTAGATTTCACCACTAGAGAGAAGTGTTTACTAGACTGAGAAGTTCATGAGCAGTCTGAAGGGGTCTGTAATGTTCAATTTACAGTTTTTCTGAATCGCTAAAACACATTTCTCGAAACCATTACTCATTTTCTCAAAACCTTAAACACTAATCCAAACCTTCAAACTAAATTCACAGAACCCCTGACTCTTCTGGCAAATTACATTAAATGATCTGTTAAGCATTATATAATGTTTGTTATTGATGTATTAATTATAAAGTGTTACTGAGACACTTAGCTCACGAGAAGAGACACGACACGACACGAGATTTCAAAATGAGAACGAGATGAGATTTTTACACAGTATTTTTAAAAAATCCTCAATGACACAAAATACACGACTGGAAAAAGTTGTGATTCTTTACCTCCACCACTGCATAAAACAGTTTCACATTTCTATAATTCAAATATCTTAAAGCAGGGGTGTCAAACTTAATTCCTGGAGGGCCGGAGCCCTGCAGAGTTTAGATTCAACCCTAATTAAACACGCTTGATCCAACTAATCAAGTCCTTCAGGCTTATTTGAAAACTACATGGTATCGGGCCCTCCAGGAATTGAGTTTGACACTGCATTGCATTAATGAGGTCAAACATAACTGAGAACATTTCCCATAACACCTGATGTGCTTTTTATATCAAGAGGAATGGCATCTACAGTTATATGTGACCCTGGAGCACAAAACCAGTCTTAAATGTCACTTTTTCGAAATTGAGATTTATACATCATCTGAAAGCTGAATAAATACGCTTTCCATTGATGTATGGTTTGTCGGGATAGGACAATATTTGGCCGAGATACAACTATTTTAATATCTGGAATCTATTATCTGCATATTACTAATCAAAACTGAAGTTTTGATATATTTACAGTAGTAAATTTACAAAATATCTTCATGGAACATGATCTTTACTTAATATCCTAATGATTTTTGGCATAAAAGAAAAATCGATAATTTTGACCCATACAATTGTTGGCTATTGCTACAAATATACCCCAGCGACTTAACACTGCTTTTGTGCTCCAGGGTCACATATTTGTCTGTCTGTCTCATCCTTATATAGTCAGCCGGATCTGGTCTGTAGAAAAACTGTATGAAAAGCCCTTTTCGGACGGGATTAGTTTTCCAGGGTGTCATTAGAGAAATTTGCGTTTCACCGATGCACTTTTTGAAGTCTTGTTTTTCTCACACAACCTCTGTAAAAATTCCAGAGCAAATTACTCCGTGATCCTCTGAGAAATCTAATCCCGTCCGAATACGAATGTCTGTGATTGCCAACAATATTTTTTTTCACAAAGCTTTTCCTTGTGTGTTTTGGCCAACGTGGACGCTCTTACTACCGCCCACATTTTCTGCTTGGTGTGCCATTCATTATGGATGTTGATGTGTTTGCCTTCCGACGAAGAAATAAAACAATTAAATCAAGAATCAGATCGCGTAAACTGTTAAGGCTGGCTACTGTATTATACGCAATGCACGCATTCAGAGCACATGATCTCTGCAACACTCTCAGAAAAAAAAGGTACAAAAGCTGTCACTGGGGCGGTACCTTTTCAAAAGGTACACTTTTGTATCTTTTAGGTACTAATATGTACCTTTAAGGTACCAATATGGACTCTTAGGTACAAAGGTGTGCCTTTTGAAAAGGTACCGCCCCAGTGACAGCTTTTGTACCTTTTTTTCTGAGTGTACAAAACAGACCCTCCCACCTCTTTAATAAACACAGAGATGTTAGTCCTGTCTGAATCAATTTCCCCTGATAGCACACGTCCATCACGGAGACGTCTATTTGATGTCTGCATTTACATCTGCAAGACATTTTTTAGAGTGTTTGCTCATCTGTTTCCTATCAGATGTCAAAGAGATGTCTTTAAGATGTTTATGATTTAGAATGCATGTAAAACTGACATCTCAAGAGACGTCTATCAGATGTTTGTTCACAGCAGATGCTTTCCAGATGAAGCAATCTTTAAAAGACATCTTGCAGACGTAACTGTGCTGTCTCTCTCTTATCTAACACACCTAATTCAGATCATCAGCTCATTAGGAGAGAGCTCCATGAATTGAGCTGCATCCTGATTATGTGTAATATATGTAATACATAAGCATAATTTAAACAATTTTGTTATACTGGATGTAGCCTATTTAAAATACACATCTAATATAATCAAACGTACTCGGTTACTAACGTAACCTCAGTTCCCTGAGATACGGAATGAGTACTGCATCTGTTTAAGATGCTTTGGGGAACCAGTACAATCCCGCCATACTATGCTAGAGGAATGACTAATACTTGAACTTGTTTTAAGCACCCAAGGGGGCCCAGAGGGACCAAGTATTTAGCAGGGAAGCCCCGCAAAAGGCAGTAGGGCTAAACTCAGAGAGGTCAGCCCAGCCTTGTATCATCGTCCCGAAATAATTCAGTACAGCCTCGGAACTCACTGAGGGCCAAGAGCGTACATGAAGGAGGCAAAC
>NW_015656605.1:509338-509500 GCF_001515625.1 Sinocyclocheilus rhinocerous
AGTTATCACCTGTGCTCTAAATGGAGTAGAGAGCACTTTAGGTACATAACCGTGATAACCGTGCAGGACGACCTTAGAGTCGTCTGGCCCGAATTCGAGGCAGGTGGGGCTCACTGATAGCGCCGATAGCGCCTCCATACGCTTTACCGATGCTAATGCTAG
>NW_015656605.1:510241-511735 GCF_001515625.1 Sinocyclocheilus rhinocerous
TCGGAACTCACTGAGGGCCAAGAGCGTACATGAAGGAGGCAAACGCCAAGCACTGGTTGTCATACGACAGAGTGCCCTGCTATGCAGAAAGGACCCGCGCCTGTAAGGCCGGGATGTCCAGACTAGAGAATCTGGCAAATGTGGGCGGCGAGGCCCAGCCAGCCGCCACACAAATTTCTGCAATGGACACACTGCTAGACCAGGCCCAGGAAGAGGCAATGCCTCTAGTTGAGTGGGCTCTTACTCCCATGGGGCATTGAAGGCCCAAAGAAGAGTATGCTAGCATAATAGCGTAAATTATCCATTTGGAAAGTCTCTGCTTCGTAACCGGACAACCCTTGGTGCGGCTACCGAAGCATACAAAAAGCTGATCCGACCGCCTGAACGTGGCGGAACGCTCAACATAGACTTTCAGTGCCCTGACGGGACAGAGTAAGTTCAACTCTTGGTCTTGCCAAAAAGGAGGAAGCGCCGATAGAGTTATTACCTGTGCTTTAAATGGAGTAGAGAGCACTTTAGGTACATAACCGTGCCTTGGTTTCAGGACGACCTTAGAGTCGTCTGGCCCGAATTGGGGGAAAAGCGTAAAGGAGGAGGTTGGGCCAGTCGTGGGCCAACGCATCCTTGTCCTTCGAAAAGTAAATTGGCAGTGAGAGTTGTCTACTGAGGCGAAGAAGTCGACTTCTGCCTTGCCGAAGATCTCCCAGATTCTCTGAACCATATGTTGGTGGAGCATCCACTCTTCTGAGGGGATGTTGCTCTGATATAGCATGTCTGCTCCCTGGTTCAACCTGCCCGGCACACCCGTGTTTGAAGCGTCTGTCTAGACCATCTTCCTTCTGCAAAACATTCCCTGGAGCACGCCCCGTTCCATCCACCGAGTCTTTCCAAGGGGCCAGAGCTGCTACGCAGGCCTGGTCCACCTTGACATGAAGGCGTCCGAGACGCCAGGCGTGTGACGGAACTCGCGGATTCAGCCAGCACTGAAGGGACCGCATGCGAAGCAGGCCCAGCTGAAGCACCGGAGACGTGGAGGCCATGAGGCCCAGCATCTTCTGAAACACCTTGAGAGGGCGAGGGGCTCCAACTTTGAATGAGGCCACGAGCTGCTGAATGGCCAGTGCACGTTCTGGTGCGACTACTGCCCTCATTCGGGCTGAGTCGAGAACTGTTCCCAGGAACGAGATACGTTGGCTGGGAGACAGCGCGCTCTTGGCAAAATTGACCCTGAGTCCCAGGCATTCTAAGTGGCTGAGGAGGAAGGATCCGTGAAATAGTAGCTCATCCTCCGACTGGGCCAAGATGAGCCAGTCCAAAGGCAAGGACCGTGTATTGATGTACCACTCCCTTGAAGGCGAATCTCAAGAATCGTCTGCAGTGGGGGGCTATCTGGATGTGAAAGTAGGCGTCTTTCAGATCCAGCGAAAAGAACTAGTCCCCTGGGCACACTTGCGAGAGGATCTGTTTCAATGTAATCATCCTGAACAGCCGTTT
>NW_015656605.1:511826-512116 GCF_001515625.1 Sinocyclocheilus rhinocerous
GGCAAGGACCGTGTATTGATATGCCACTCCCTTGAAGGCGAATCTCAAGAATCGTCTGCAGTGGGGGGCTATCTGGATGTGAAAGTAGGCGTCTTTCAGATCCAGCGAAAAGAACTAGTCCCCTGGGCACACTTGCGAGAGGATCTGTTTCAATGTAATCATCCTGAACAGCCGTTTAATGAAGGGATTGGTTCAGGTGCCTGAGATCGAGGATGGTCGATCATTGCCATCATTTTGGGGACGACGAAAATAGCGGCTGCGGAAGCCTGACTCGCTTTGAGCTGGGGAAA
>NW_015656605.1:519395-519796 GCF_001515625.1 Sinocyclocheilus rhinocerous
AGGATGGTCGATCATTTCCATCATTTTGGGGACGACGAAAATAGCGGCTGCGGAAGCCTGACTCGCTTTGAGCTGGGGAAACTGTTTCTACGGCTCCTATCGCCAGCAAATTCATCACCTCGGAGCGCAGGACGTGCGCGTCTTTGCCCTAACCGAGGTGGGAACCACGCCGCTGACTCCGCTGTTTCTCTCTCCAAGGCTCGCTGAGAGAGGAGAAACGGAAGAGCGGGGCTGACTTCAATGAAAGTGGTCCGCGAGTGGAGAAGAGCGAGACTTATGCTCTGAGTGAGCATTCTATCTCAGTGAGCGCGCAGCTCACTGCCCTTCTGCAGCGGATCAAAGCGCAGCGGGGAGAGCGAGCACGCGGGTACAGTGCCGGCCTGCGCACGCGCAGACTGGGT
>NW_015656605.1:519818-523877 GCF_001515625.1 Sinocyclocheilus rhinocerous
GCAGGGGATCAGCTGGGACCGCTGCTGCTGCGACGCTGAAGGCGGCGGAGAAGCGACGAATCAGTCGAGCAGAGGGTCGCTGGTTCAGCTTGATCCGCTGCGAAGGCGATTCTAAGGCGAGAGGCTTTGAGTCTCGTAGATCAGCGATGAACTAGTCGTCGCTGAAGGAGAAGAAATCTGAGGATCCTATGGCGATGTGCCGTTTATATAGCCAGATGGCCCCGCCCATTCTGACGGGCTTTACCGCCATAGGCTTTTTGCACTTGTACTAACATTGTACTATTCTGGTGCTTGCAGAAATGTGTTATGGAAACATTACCTATATGTGTTTCTCCCTTGGTTTATTGTTTCTGCTTGAATTTATAATTTGCAAAAGTGTCCGCTAAATGAATAAATGCAAACAGTATTGACAATTCTTCATTGTATTGTTCACAGAACTGGAATGATTCTTGTGCGCTGGCAGTTATCATAAACACCCTGTATTGTCTTCTGTTCCTGCTCATGATATTCTCAGATTATTGATAAGAAAGCACCGTCTGACTGCAGTAGGGTGACAAAATATGAAACAGCTGACACCATTGATGGGTTAGAGAACACAATAAAAGTATCATGTTTACTTGTTACTAAATGCAGCAAACAACACTGAGTAGCACTGAATAAAAAATATGATACCATGAATCTCCCATGTCTAGTTCCTATATATACTGTACATGAATGTGTGTGTGCATATAAAAATAATTATACACACTCACACACATATACAAATAAGGATATTACAGCACTTTTTTTTGGCAGATTTCATATCAGACAGGCCCTACCTGCACATTTTTTCATGTTTACCTGAGGACAATATCCACTAAAACTGAAGTAGTGAAATGTTTTTAAATTCATTCTATATTTACTTAATTGTGATAGACGTACAGTAAACTAATATGATTTCCATCTTTATTGTGAGTGCAATTTATTAAAGCACTATTGGGACTGCACATTTAGTGCAGAGTAGAAAAAAAAAGTGAAGGAATCGATTAATTATTAAATTAACTATTAAATCAGATTGAAATACTTGATAATAAACAAGGATTCAATAAAATATACATTATTCAACACAGTAAATGAGGAAAAATAATTAGCTTATTTTTCCCAAAAGCAAATTTGAGACCTATAATATTTGGATATGTATAGTAGGGGTATTATCGTAAAGCAGGGCAGCGGCCAAACTGGTTTTGTAAGTCCAAAGTTATTGGTGCCTGGAAGGCTGATCTAATGCTGCTCCAACAATCCGGTTTTCCCACCTGGCTTCCTAAAGACTTCAGCACACCTGACAGCCGGATCTGAATTCTTTCCAAGGCATTCTTTTTCACATGACATGCTTTTCTTTTTGCAGCGAGGTCTTGTCTGTGTGAATCAGCAAATATCATATATCCACCGACACCCTTGTATGAAACTGAGGTTTAATATTAGTTTGACAGTTATGTCAAATGGTAGTGGTAACTTTTTAGAACAGGCAGACTATATTTGTATGAGACTATTTTCTTCTTCAGTTCATGTCACTTCTATAGCTGCATCTGCTTTTCTTTCAAGATGTTGCAATTGAATAGCCTTTTTTTAACAGAGCTGGTGTCACATATCACACATCGGCTTTCACAACAAAATTATGATTAATACCAAAACATAGTTATGATTATAGTCAAAACTAATTAGCTACATCATATAAACTGAAAAAATAATACTCAATATGTAATCGAATGATTAGCACTGTATGGATTTCTCATAAAAAAAATAGAGCACAGTGTACTATAATATATCAAATTTCCGTATAGATTTTTTTCACAGGTGTTTTACCTGTATATTTCACTGCATTGCACTGTGTTTTAGAATTAACAGAAATGTCTGTTAAATTAATGGATAATGTCCTGGCAGAAAATTACCAGTACATTTTCAGAAGCACTTTCTGACTACAACACTTAAAGTTACTGACTCATGCTGACTGTGTTCTGTGTGTGATCTGTGTTTATCTATCTGGCTGCCACATCCAGCCCTGAACACGGTGATGTTGAAGGCCAATGCAACCTTCAAACAACTTAATTAGTTTTGGATTCACAAATTGCTAATTATCTTGACTGCTACTTTGAACTTAAACCAATTAATACGGCCCACTCGAACGTTGTTTTGTAAACTTAAAGGTGCAGTAAGCGATTTCTGAGAAACGCTGTTGAAAGTGGATCAGAACGAGCACCAAAACACACTTGTAGCCAATCACCAGTAAGGGGCGTGTCCAGTAGTGATGAGGGAGGTGCCTGTGAATAGCATGTTCAGAAATTTGGGGGCGGAGGCAAGATAGGGGTGTGATTCATTTAACATCAACATTTACATTTACATTTAATCATTTAGCAGACGCTTTTATCCAAAGCGACTTACAAATGAGAAGAGCAAATAGAATAAATTCAGACCAATAGGAGGGCAACAGTAAAAAGAAAATGTTAGCATTAGTTAGTCAAGTGCTGACGAAAAAGATATGTCTTTAGATGTTTTTTGAAGATGGCCAAAGACTCCACCAGCTGGGAACAGTCCAGGTAAAGGTCCGTGAGAGCGATTTCGTGCCTCTTTGGGATGGATCAGAACGAGCACCAAAACACACTTGTAGCCAATCACCAGTAAGGGGCGTGTCCAGTAGTGATGAGGGAGGTGCCTGTGAATAGCATGTTCAGAAATTTGGGGGCGGAGGCAAGATAGGGGTGTGATTCATTTAACATCAACATTTACATTTACATTTAATCATTTAGCAGACGCTTTTATCCAAAGCGACTTACAAATGAGAAGAGCAAATAGAATAAATTCAGACCAATAGGAGGGCAACAGTAAAAAGAAAATGTTAGCATTAGTTAGTCAAGTGCTGACGAAAAAGATATGTCTTTAGATGTTTTTTGAAGATGGCCAAAGACTCCACCAGCTGGGAACAGTCCAGGTAAAGGTCCGTGAGAGCGATTTCGTGCCTCTTTGGGATGGTACCACGAGGCGTCGTTCACTTGCAGAACGCAAGCTTCTGGAGGGCGCATAAGTCTGAACTATCGAGTTTAGGTATTTGGTGCAGAGCCAGTAGTTGTCTTGTAGGCAAACATCAGTGCCTTGAATTTGATGCGAGCAGCTACTGGTAGCCAGTGTAAACTGATGAAGAGAGGTGTGACGTGCGCTATCTTCGGCTCATTGATGACCACTCTTGCTGCAGCATTCTGGATCAGTTGCAGAGGCTTGATAGTACATGCCGGAAGGCCTGCTAAGAGAGCATTACAATAGTCCAGTCTGGAGAGAACAAGAGCTTGAACAAGCAGTTGTGTGGCCTGCTCTAATAGGAAGGGTCTAATCTTCCTAATGCTGTATAAAGCAAATCTGCAGGGCCGGGCCGTTGTAGTAATATGGTCTGTGAAGCTTAGCTGATCATCAGTCACAACTCCAAGGTTCCTGGCTATCCTAGAAGGAGTTATGGTTGACGAACCTAGCTCTATAGAGAAGTTGCGATGAAGTGCTGAGTTGGCTGAGACCACGAGCAGTTCTGTCTCTGCAAGGTTGAGCTGAAGGTGGTGGTCCTTCATCCAGCCAGAGATGTCCGTCATACAGGCTCCAATGCAAACAGCTACCGTTGGATCATCTGGATGGAATGAGAAGTAGAGTTGAGTGTCATCAGCATAGCAGTGATAAGAAAAGCCATGCTTCTGAATGACAGATCCTAATGATGACATGTAGATGGAGAAGAGATGCGGTCCAAGCACTGAGCCCTGAGGAACCCCAGTAGCAAGAAGTGACTTAGAAACCTCCCTTCTCCAAGACACCCTGAAGGACCTACCTGAGAGGTAAGATTTGAACCATTGTTTGAACCATTGCAGTTCCTGAGATGCCCATCTTCATGAGGGTTGACAGGAGGATCTGGTGGTTGACTGTGTCAAAACCAGCAGACAGATCCAGCAAGATGAGTACTGTGGATTTGGAAGCTGCTCTTGCCAGTCTCAGTGCTTCAGTAACCAAGAGCATGGCAGTCTCAGTTGAGTGGCCGCTTTTGAAGCC
>NW_015656605.1:524012-524297 GCF_001515625.1 Sinocyclocheilus rhinocerous
AATGTGAGTAAGCGAAGGTATAACTGAAGAAGAAATGGCCTGAAGGAGGGGAGTGGGGATAGGATCAAGCGGACAGGTAGTAGGATGCTTGGAAAGGACAAGTTTGGAAATGTCTGCCTCCGTGAGAGGAGAGAAGGAGGAGAGAGAGTATGTATGTGTTATGATGTGATTGACAGTTTGAGGTGTGGAGAATTAGCTGCTGTGGCTGCTGATTTTGTTTATGAAGAATGTTGCAAAGTCATCAGCTGTAAGATTTGAAGAAGGGGGGAAGGGGGGGAAGGGGGG
>NW_015656605.1:525066-530302 GCF_001515625.1 Sinocyclocheilus rhinocerous
GCAGTCTCAGTTGAGTGGCCGCTTTTGAAGCCAGATTGGTTGCTGTCCAGGAGATTGTTCTGTGCAAGAAACATAGAGAGTTGGTTGAACACAACTCGCTCAAGTGTCTTTGCAATGAATGGAAGGAGGGATACCGGTCTGTAGTTTTCTAAAAGTGCTGGGTTTAGAGTGGGTTTCTTAAGCAGTGGGGTTACTCGAGCCTGTTTAAATGCTGTGGGAAAGGTACCAGTGTGAAGAGAGGTGTTGATGATGTGAGTGAGTGCAGGTATAGCTGAAGAAGAAATGGCCTGAAGGAGGTGAGTGGGGATAGGATCAAGCGGACAGGTAGTGGGATGCTTGGAAAGGACAAGTTTGGAAATGTCTGCCTCTGAGAGAGGAGAGAAGGAGGAGAGAGTGTGTGTATGTGTTATGATGTGATTAACAGTTTGAGGTGTGGAGAATTGGCTGCTGATGGTTGTTGTTTTGTTTATGAAGAATGTTGCAAAGTCATCAGCTGTAAGATTTGAAGAAGGGGGGAAGGGGGGAAAGAGAAGAGAAGGTTTCGAAAAGTGTGCGGAAGTCAGAACAATTGTTAATTTTATTGTGGTAGTATGTCGTTTTAGCAGTGGAGACATTTGCAGAGAAGGAAGAGAGGAGAGGGTAGGGGCGTGCTTGTTTTGGTGATTTCAAATATCGACAGCATTTCTCAGAAATCGCTTACTGCACCTTTAATACTTTCGAAATTTAGAAAATCTATCATCGACATGTTGGATAGTATGTTGTGCAATGCAAAAGGAGAAATTTTATGAAAACTATATTTTAATATAACACAATAAAAGCTAGGTAGTGACATTCATTCAGTTCATTCACTATATGCACACATTCACTCTATACCTGTTTCTTTGCCTTCACTTTGTTCACATGCACAATTACAAATTACATTTGACATTCCCTCCATTCAAAACACTAAATGTCCGCAAAAGGTGAGTAGTCCCTGGAAATGACTGTCAGTCAGCATAACATTTTCAGGTAACACTTTATTTTAAGGATCAAATTTTAGCTATTAATTAGTTGCTTATTAGCATGCATATTACTAGCATATTGGCTGTTTATTAGTGCTTATAAAGTACATATTAATGCCTTATTCTGCATGAAGGTATTTTAGATCCCTTAATCCACCCCATACCTAAACTTACCAACTACCTTACTAACTATTAATAAGCAGCAAATTAGGAGTTTGTTCAGGGAAATCTCTTAGTTAATAGTGAATATGTGTTCCCTATTCTAAAGTGTTACCCATTTTCATCATAAAAACAGTGGATTAATAGTGCATGTTTAACTCTAAATAATATTTCTGCTGCCTGCTTATTTATATGTAGTTACAAATCAGTCTGAACAACTAATGACTTCTGCACAAAGGATGGACTTAACTGGCTCTAAACTTGAGCCCATGGACTGATGCTTTGGGAAGAGGGTTAGATTTCATCTCATTCTGCTTGGACTGAAAAAGGTTTGTAGTATTTCCTCTCAGAGTTTCCACAGCACTTGTGATTGTGTGGCTCATAGAATATAAAACAAATACACTCCCACATAACTGACACCATGTAACAAAATACTGTATATGTAACAAATACTTCCTTTATGGAAAATATGCTATACTAATAACACAAAATACAATTTGACCTTGACTGCTAGCTTCTAGCAAGAAATTCATTTGCAGCCCTAGTCTGCAGTGTTAGGTCCTCAAGATGACTTAAATGTCTTTTAAAATATGACGAAACAAGCATTAAATTTAGATAAAACAACTAAAAATCAAGATGTTCCTTGGCTTTATACCAGGATTCTCCAGCTTTACAAGTCACAAGTGGGCATTGTTATAAGGAATATATAGTTATAGTTATGCTACACTGTCAATGTAAAAAAAAAAATCTTGTTAAAAAATAATTAATCTAATTTTAAATGTATTTTAGTGACTCAATTTCTTGTTAAAAACGTTACATTTTGGTATGCAATTTTTTTGTAACATATAGGAATGAGCCGACTGCTGTAAAACATCCATGCAGCATGTGACGTCACAGAGAACCGTACTGATGCTGCAGCATCATGACCGCAGAGAGAGAGAGAGAGAGAGAGAGAGAGAGAGAGAGAGAGATACGCTGCACTGCGCGCTCTATCGCATGTTAAAAAAAGACGGGCAGCTTTAAAATACGTTTGATCTTTTCTTTTGCCATTCTAGTCCTGTACACGCGTACGCACTGAAACACACAGACAGGAGTGAATCTGAGAAGTGGGTGTGGCGCGTGAGTTTAACTGGTAGAGCAGCTTACTACACTCTCACATCACATCCACTCTTCACTGCAGCGTGACCCGCGGAGGTGAGTGACTTCACATGACTCAGACCTGCCTGCACATTTACCGAGGCTTTGAAGGACTGGAATGTTTAGTTGATGCTGCTTTTGAAGATGAATATCAACAATAACTATAGTGGCCATGCTACTACTACAACTAAGCAACTTACTATTACTGTTTCTACAAGAGAACAGGTGCAGTCATAACAGAGTAACAAGGAAACATTCTCTCTCATGCACGGTTGAACTGTTATCATGCGTGCACATTCACATTGGTATCTTCTATATGAGGATGTTTTTAAATAGTAGAGCAAAAAAGCAAACTGTACTCAATCTGTCCTACTAACAGTCAGTGCAAGTAAAGGATCCAGCTGAAATGATACCGGAGAGCACAGTGGCCCTCATGAACTCACGATGAAGGAAAGACGTTTTTATTGATCTGCTGTGTGATTATTGGCTTGAAAACTCGTTTATTTTTCCACTCAGGAACAAGCCCTTCAAGTCTTCCACATTTACATGGATTCCTGCCCCATCATGGTATTTGTATGCAAAGATTTGGATGCATTCCTGCGTGATCGCCGGTACTGAGGTTTTGCATGATATCACCCATCACATATGGACACTTCTTTGCGATTAACGTCCTTGTCATCACTGGTTGACAAAAAGGAAATCATAATTTTGACTCCATAGGAGTCCCTGATCAGACTAAGGAGTTATTATTTACCCCAGAGCAAATTAAAAGTTTTTTTTTTTCTATTACTGCATGCTGAATTTTATATTCTGGAATTTTTGTAATCACCTATGCAATGTGACTGCTCTACATGAAGGTATATACATGTTTATTTTGAATACAGATTCCTGCACTTGATCGCAAATCAGTAGGCCGTCAATGGAGCCCATTTTAAACTCCTGTGCTGATTGCACCTTTGTTCTGGTGGTGGTGGGGTCGTCTTCCATCATTTCTTTAGTCACTGCTGCTGATATAAAATTGCATGCACAAAAATGTTTGCATGGAATCTGTGCCCTGCAGATCTGGAACAAGTGTCATTCACACATTTTTAGGCACTTATACTTAATACTTAATATGGTTAATATTGTCAGCCACTAAAAGAATGTAGTTCTCTCAGCTCAGTTGATCACATTTTACCATGTTTAAATCAATTTTACAGATTTCCTAGTTTGGATTTCCTATTTTGGCCTTATGAAATTATGACTGAAGTTACCAAAATCATTTTTTTTCTTAATTTGTGTTTGTCTGGTTATCTTGATGCCACGTGCTTTAAATGATGTTTTTTGTATTTTTTAACTGTCTGTGTGATGTGATGTCTATCTATATACACGTCTCCTAGAATAATGACACACTGGCAAGTAGTGTGACACTTTGCATATGTGTATAATAGTTTATTTTTCAGAAATAAATACATTTCACAAAATATCTGTCCCATTTTTCTGTACTTTCTATAACTTTTAGGATATAAAACTAATGTGGCCTCAAAGGATATTTTGAAAATGTTGAAATCGTAAAGCAGGGAAGCGGCCAAACTGGTTTTGTAAGTCCAAAGTTATTGGTGCCTGGAAGGCTGATCTAATGCTGCTCCAACAATCCGGTTTTCCCACCTGGCTTTCTAAAGACTTCAGCACACCTGACAACCAGATCTGAATTCTTTCCAAGGCATTCTTTTTCACATGACATGCTTTTCTTTTTGCAGCGAGGTCTTGTCTGTGTGAATCAGCAAATATCATATATCCACCGACACCCTTGTATGAAACTGAGGTTTAATATTAGAAAGTTTCTGACAGTTATGTCAAATGGTAGTGGTAACTTTTTAGGACAGGAAGCAGAGAATATATGACAATTATGACTAGTTTACCTTCCTCTCTTAAACCCCTTTTTTCTTCACTTCACTTCTACACCTGCATCTGCGTTTCGTCCAGTTTGTTGCAATAGAATAGTCTTTTTTTTTTTTTAACAGAGCTGTTGTCACATATCCCACATCAGCTTTCACAACAAAAACATGATTAATACCGAAACAATGGTATGACTATAATGACAACCATGCATAATGGGCAATTATTGTCCATTTATCCACCGACACCCTTGTGTGAAACTGAGGTTTAATATTAGAAAGTTTCTGACAGTTATGTCAAATGGTGGTAACTTTTTAGGACAGGAAGCAGAGAATATATGACAATTATGACTAGTTTACCTTCCTCTCTTAAACCCCTTTTTTCTTCACTTCACTTCTACACCTGCATCTGCGTTTCGTCCAGTTTGTTGCAATAGAATAGTCTTTTTTTTTTTTTAACAGAGCTGTTGTCACATATCCCACATCAGCTTTCACAACAAAAACATGATTAATACCGAAACAATGGTATGACTATAATGACAACCATGCATAATGGGCAATTATTGTCCATTTATTTCTGCCAATTGTTCCATATCTGATTATTGGTGAATAATTTCAATTGTGGTTATGGCTCTCCTTGCTCCATATAATCTTTCTTAAGGTGCTCATTTATACATAGTAACAAAGAAGGTCAGAAATCAACAGGGCCTTTGGAAAAAAATGCCAAGAGGGTCTGGCTGCAGCCTGGCGCTTGCACTCTCAGACATTTGCACTTCCGCTAGCGACGTCACTTGCAGTCTTTTTTCTTTTGTTCTATTTATTGATTACTTTTTGTTGTTGCCAATGGAGACGACGCTGTGGCGATTAAACGATTAAAACTAATTTTATACTATAACGTACAGGGTCCTGCAAGAAAAAGACAAGACCCGCAAATCCGTGGCCACAGAACAGCAGAATATAAACGCAATGCACAAAGTCTCTCGTTAAGCGTTTTCCTCCGGTAGAAAAACATAAACACTTAACATGGCGTAATGTATTAAGATACATTAAGTGCAATTAAAA
>NW_015656605.1:531418-533726 GCF_001515625.1 Sinocyclocheilus rhinocerous
TGCGTGTTGCATTTATTCTGGGCTCACCTGCTTGCCTGTACATATTAGTTATGTATATTAATAATGTAGAGGAGCATACTGAGTTTGGCCTTTTTAGTCCATTATGCCACATTATGCCACGTTTTGCGGTGTGGGAGGAAAATACTATATACATATTCATTATATTAATAAACTGTATATTGAATTTGATATTTTAATAGCATCGTAATACATTACGCCATGTTAAGTGTTTTATGTTTTTCTACAGGAGCAAAACACTTAGCGAGAGACTTTGTGCATTGCGTTCATATTCTGCTGTTCTGTGGCGACGGATTTGCGGGTCTTGTCTTTTTCTTGCAGGACCCTGTACGTTATAGTATAAAATTAGTTTTAATCGTTTAATCACCACCACAGCTTCTTGTCTCCATTGGCAACACGCACGATTTGTGGCGATTGCAAGTGACTTCGTAATTTAGTTTCTTTTTTCTTGTCTTCACCACCTGGCTACTGTTGTAAAATGTTGAGAGATTCAAACAAAAAGTAATCAATAAATAGAACAAAATAAAAAAAATAAAGACTGCAAGTGACGTCGCTAGCGGAAGTGCAAGTCTGAGAGTGCAAGCGCCAAGGCTGCAGCCAGACCCTTCTCAAAAATGCAGACATTTTTTTTTTATTATTAAAATGTTGTATTAAATTAATTTACTTCTCGCTCCTTAACTGCTTAATTACTGACATTATATATAAACTCTGTGGTTCTAAAATCTGGTCCTGTGGATCCCATGCTCTGCACATTTTGTATGTCTCTCTTGTATGACACTGGCTGTGTCCGAAAGCTGAAAAATGCTGCCTTAGGAGAATGCATTCCAAGGTAGAAAGACATCAAGGCATGTCCGAATCTCCAGAGATGCCTTCATCTGATTTTTGAAGGCAGCATAGATGTATCCTTCACTGCGTTTGATATCCCACAATCCTCAATTCCGTGACAGTTGAGCTAAGAAATACAAACAGCGTCGTGTTGCGGATGATGGGCAGTTTGTGTGTAAATATTCTCTTAGTTATCACCAAAGCTCTCCCTGTTTTGTTGTAGTAGATCATTAAAAAGTTATGCTGCCTCAGAAGTCTGTCCAAAAACAGTTCCAGGAGGTACCTTCATGCACAAAGGCTGCCTGCAAAGTCATTACCTGATAAGGCAGTGAGGCATCAAAGCTTTCAGATGCAGCCACACTGTTCAGTTCATGGAGTCTCATAATGAGCTGATGATCTGAATCAGGTGCGTTAAATAAGGAAGACACACAGGACTGGAGTTAAGAACCACTGTATTAACTTTATAGCCAGTAAAGAACTGGCCCCCTGGTGTAGCCTGAGAACTGCACATCACTGTAATTATGGCAGTGATCAGCACTGGTGTTCCTTATATGTGGTTGGTGCAGTTGGATGTAGGGCACCACCTACCCATCTCCCCCAGAAAGTAGTTTTAACTGAGGGGGACCAGTGCCATTACAGTATATTGCTAACTGAAGACTCGAGACTGCAACACTGCAAGATTTGTTTACTGAAGTACTAAACTGACTACATCTGTTCGATTATGCTGGATGGCATCTCACTACGCAGTTTTTCAATCAATTTACATAGCTGCTGATGAAGCAGGTGGGCGCAACCACATCCCACAGCAGGGAAACATTAACAGCCATTATTCGTTTATATTGTTATCCATGATAATAGTGTTTGTTCTGGGCTCCACTTAACCTTGTTAAATGACTAATGAAATAATAAAATGGAGACAGAACAGTCTGTGTTTTCTGAATACAAGTCTTTCTCATTAAATTTGTGCATGGACATACAGAGCATTCAGACCCCAGATAGCAAAATTCCTGAGGCCCAGATCAGGCCCACACCTGACACTTTCATCTGGCACACATACCGCGTGGAATGATGGCAATTGGGCGGTCTGCTCCTGTTTGCCAGATTTGGGCCACAAGCAAGCCATAGGAAGGCCGCATGTCAGCCATGACAATAAATAAATAAAATAAAGTAGAACTGGCCCAAATCTGGGCCACATTGATTTTAATTCTGGCCCAGATCCAACACCTTGTTCTGGCTCACATACTATGTAGAATGATGGCATTTGTGTGGTCCACTCCTGTTTGCCAAATTTGGGCCACAAGCAAGCCATAGGAAGGCCACATGTCAGCCATGACAATAAATAAATAAAATAAAGTAGAACTGGCCCAAATCTGGGCCACATTGATTTTAATTCTGGCCCAGATCCGGCCAAGATCCAACACCTTGCTCCGGCCCACATACTGCGTGGAATAATGGCATTTGGGCA
>NW_015656605.1:534819-535337 GCF_001515625.1 Sinocyclocheilus rhinocerous
TTAAATGCTTCTCACTCAGACTCTACCTACAGAGTAAGTCTGTGAGTGTCATAGCTACGACGTGTTAAAGAGCACACAACGTAGGTGAAAGGTTATATAGCATAAGTCTTAATTACAAACACAATGTAGCACAGCAACATTTAAGACATGTAGACATAAAACCAGACAAACTCAAAGTGAACATACAGTAACTTAAGTACTCAGACCAAACAAGGATAAATAACTAGGCACACCTGAACAGAATAATACAGTCAACACAACCAGGGAAACGGTGCAAATGGAAAACAAAGTCCAAATTATTATTATTACAGTAAGAGTACAATCATTATAGTGCACTTCTGTTTTAATGCTGCACAGTACACATATAAAAAAAACTGCCATTAAAAGCATGTTTCAAAAAATAAATTGCTGCGTATGTAGCCTTCTTAAGACTCACATCCAGATCACCCTGCATCAGCTAACTGTGTTGCATCCTACTAAAAGTAGCCAAATTCTATTAGGCCATATTTACAATTTCA
>NW_015656605.1:535484-544129 GCF_001515625.1 Sinocyclocheilus rhinocerous
GGCTTACACACTGATTAGCCAATGCTGACTGTGCCGTATATTTGCCAAAAGAGGCCCAAATTGTTATACATTTTCTGGGCAATATTTGTCATTTTATATGCGGGCCACATTTACGGCATCATATAAGGGCCACTTAAGGCTCACAGCCACATTAGCCAGTGCTCACTGTGCCATATCTTTGCCAAAACTGGCCCAGATACGTTTGAGGATAACTGGGCCACATTTGTGGCATCATATGTGGGCCACTTTAGACTCACAGCCACATTAGCCAGTGCTTACCATGCCATATCTTTGCCAAAACTGGCCCAGATACGTTTGAGGATAACTGGGCCACATTTGTGGCTTCATATGTGGGCCATTTTAGGCTCACAGCTACATTAGCCAGTGCTCACTGTGCCATATCTTTGCCAAAACTGGCCAAGAACCTGATGGTTACTCTGGTTGAGTTGTTGCATGGAGATGGGAGAAACTTACAGAAAGACAACCATCCACTGATTTAGGCAGTGGCCAGACAGAAGCCTTTCCTCAGTGCATGACACATGATAGCCTGCTCGAACTTTGCACAAAAAAAAAAAAAACATTTCTCTGGTCTGATGAACCTAAATTCCAAGCGTCATGTCTGAAGGACAGGGCCGTCCTTAGCTGACGCGGGGCCCGGTGCGAGGTAGGGAGTGATCGCGCTCCGGGTGGGGGGCCCTCAAGCGCGGGGCCCGGTGAGACCGCACCAGTTGCACCCCCCTAAGGACGGCCCTGCTGAAGGAAACCAGGCACAGCTAATCACCTGTGCAATACCATTCCAACAGTGAAGCATAGTGGTGGTGGGGGTGTTTCAGCGACAGAGACTGGGAGACTGGTCAAGGTAGGAGAGAATATGAATGCAGCAAAATGCAGATATTGTTACTAAATACCTGATCCAGAGCACTCAAGACATCAGGTTCACCTTCTAGCAGCATATACAGTACTAAGCTCACAACCAAGATGATGTAAGAGTGGTGTAGGGACGACCCCTTGAGTGTCCCGGACTTAAACCCAATCAAACATCTCATTAGAGACCTAAAAAAAAATGGCTGTCCACCAACGGTTCCCATCCAACCTGACAGAGCTTGAGAGGATCTGCAAAGAAGAATGGCAGGAAATCCCCAAATCCCAGTGTTCAAAGCTTGTCACACCATAGAGGAGTTTGAATATGGAATTATTTTGTTGTAAAAATGACACCATTCCAAGAAGGGAATGGAGCAGACCAACAGGAGGTGAATTACATAATTTGAGCACAGACCGAGTATGTGCCCACAAAACGACGAACATCCACCAAAACACTGACAAACAACTGCCAGCGACCTCCTCACTCCTCGGTGGCAGGTCAGTCTGGAGGAAGAGCCCCATCAAAGGACCGTGGCACAGACTGATCCAGGAACAGACCTAGCGGGAACCCCCCAGACAAAACGACGAACATCCACCAAAACACTGACAAAAAACTGCCAGCGACCTCCTCACTCCTCGGTGGCAGGTCAGTCTGGAGGAAGAGCCCCATCAAAGGACCGTGGCACAGACTGATCCAGTAACAGACCTAGCGGGAACCCCCCAGCATCTCGACCCCGCTAAAGGCTTGTCTGACATGGCCCTCGACATCCCTGACAACATGACCCACCACACGGCCCTGAGGCAAAATGGGACAGGGAATTGGGAATTGAACAGTATTGGGAAAGGGAACATTGCCTGGGGCAGCAAAGCACTGGGACAAAGTGTCCGACTTGCCATTCTGGGCAGAAGCAAGAGAGTGAAATCAAAGTGTCTGAAGCGACAGCAGTGAGGCTGGTGGAATTCAGCCTTTTTGTGAAACCTTTTGAGGGGGATTTTTGAGAAAGAACTGCCAAATATTCAAAGTACCCCTTGGGGAAAAAAGGACGTCTAATATTGATCACCCTCCAGATTCCAGACAAAATGATACATATTACGCAGGTCCAACTTTGTGAAAATCATTACCCCCTGCAGCATGAAGGATATTTTCCAGCAGTCAAAATTTAATGATCAAAACAAAAACACTCTGAAGGACAAAGTCCATGATAACAGAACAGAAAACCACAATAGTAATAATAGGGCCTTTCACACCGCTTTAGTTCCAGAACTAACCAACAAACTGAACTGAAATCAGGGACTGCGCAGAACCAGTGAGAATGAAGGAGTCTGGAGGCTGGGCAGAAAAAGCAAGGATGAAGGAGCTAGGAGGCTGGGAGAACCTGGTGGCTGTCTCTGGCTCTAAAGCGGGAGTGGCCTCAAGCTCTGGATCTGTGGTGGGCATGAGCTCTGAATCTTGGTGCATGGCAGGCACAGGCTCTGGCTCTGGGTCTGTTGTAGACGTGGGGCTGAGTGGTTCTTCCTCCTTCACTGTCCAAGGGGAACCACAATTGATCAACACCCACATAAAAACCAAAATAGTCACAAAAATTCCCTTGAGGACCATCACTGGGCAGCCACATCTGTGTTTGGGAGTGTAATCCCACTCTAAAAAATGAATAGAGTGAAGACTCCGGATAAAGTACCAAGGGCGCAAGTTCTAATAAGTCTCTCGTGTGGTCCTTGAGAGTGGGTCCCCCTGCTCTAGGAGGAGAATTCTGACTGCTGGTAAATCCATAATTTTTTATTCTTTCTTCTGTCCGGCGTTTTTCAAGCAGCACAAAGCATAGGGTATTTTCCAGCAAAACTATAATGATCAAAAACAAAAACACTCTGAAGCATAAATTCCACAATATCAGAACAGAAAACCACTACGAGAACCAACAAACTGAACTGAAAACACAAGGTTTTATATACACAGGCAAACAAGCAACAGGTGAGCAAATTCAATGAGTTACCATGACAACAAATAAGTAACTATGAAAATAAAGGGCATAATCGGAAACTAAGGAAACAGGAAGAAAACACAGGAACCAATGTTTTTTTTTATTTAAATACCAGTTCTCACTTTTAAAAATGAATTGCATACAATGCATGGCCAAAGCTCACGATTTATGTGCTTACACTATACGGACTGTTCACATGTAAAACAAACACATGGACTGAACCCGGAACTGTGTAGTCTCCATAGCTTCCATCCACTCCACACGCAGAGTAGCCATGGTTTAAGTTCTGTTTTCGTGTAGACGCAGTGAGGAGAAATACACTGAGTGTAGGACAATCGGTTTGTAGCTCTGCTTCAACCACTTGATACCCTCATGCAGGGTGACCAATTTTATGACATGTCAGAAATTCATCCGACTGCCAGTTGGAAGAGGTTAATCGCCTCTTGTTACCCCCTATACACTGCACAAAAAACGACGCACAACAAAGGTCAAATTCGGCCTGTCGTAAGACTCAGAAATTGGCTCAAAAATGGATGAAAATCACAAAGTGTATGCCCGGCTTTAAAAGTTCTCAAAACATAAACAACAGACCGTGACAGTGGGAGCTGCGGAGTTTTCTGCTCTAATCTGAGTTTCGGGTGTGCTGAAACTATGAGTGCGAGGTGAGAATTAACATTTTAACACCAAAACGTTAATCTTTACACACTATTTAAGAAAACAGACAGTTATGAATAATTATTTCCAAAATAATTATTTTAGAATGGTAATGTATGGTAATGTTCAGTTGGCCTGGAACAAAATCCATCCACAAAGTGCAGGCTATGGCACTTTCATCTGAAATATTATTAGCAGCTGCAGTGAATGACTGTGAACAAATATAAACCCTACTGGGTTAAACACACCCAAACATATATGCTGTAACATCCTGTTCTTTCCCGTTGTAAATAAAATTACAATGAACTGAATTCAGACATGCCCTGAACTCTTATCTATTCATCTGACCGACTACAGGGAATAAACACATAGCATTACCGCCCACTCTGTTCCTCTTTCAATGTTTACTCAAGGCAAACTTTTGATGGGATGTGTTTAATGAGTAAAACACTGAAGGGTATGGAGTGGACCAGAATAACAAAAAGGTGCTTTAAGGCCATCAGGTAGATTTATCTGTATGCACCTGAACTTCATTATCCATTTAACAAATAAAATTGGCATTCAGTTGCTAAAAAAAATTAACAATGACTGAACAATTTAAACAAACCTTCATACTGAAGCAGACTGGTGAACAGGTTTAACAGTCATAAATTACATGTTCTCAATGTAATAAATAACCCTGTAAAAGCCATCAAAGAAAGGTGTTTTTTGCCAAAGATAAATCTCTGCAATTCACTAGGTCCTGTAGGGAAGGGATTTGAATATGTAGGGAGTGGTGTTGCCCGCAGGGAACTAAAACCTGGTTAATAAAAATACATATATGTCATGAGAACATGCTTCAATGCTGCTGAGTCACAGTAGTTTGCCTGCCGGCTATCTGCATGTCAACATTATCAGAGGCGAACAGAGGGCAAATAAATCACTGTCACATAGATCACATTACATAGACATGTGTCTGTTCCCTGAATTGCCAAAACAAAGGTCTATTTGTGTCTAATTGTCAATGAATTGTCTTTGTTAAAATTTTTTATTTTGAAGTAAAAAGATAAAATTAGACCCTTGGGTAAGTTGGCCCCCAGAATTGGCACAGAAGGGGTAAGATTGTTTAATCTGTGTATTTATAATGTTTCTGTTTATTATCAGATCTGATGACACTACTGTACAACAATGTACACAGGTACACCTTAATGAATGAGGCTTCTGCTTATATATTTCTATACTTCTTGCTAACTTTTCAGTGAAGACCATATAGGACCTATAATATAGGTAATCCGCTATCTTCATAGATTTGGTTTTCAATCTTTCTGATTGCAATTGTTTTTACATCTAAACTCATATTTGACCAATATACCACAACCTGTAAACTCTATACCATTTATTTCTTAGGTAAGAGGATCGTCATGAGATAGTCATCAGCCTGGAATGCAGGGATCCTGGAATCCATACCTGATAAAGAGTATGATGGGGTAGTTGAACTCTAGGGTAAATTGTAGAGGCATTTAAATAGTGGGCCATGGGTTCCTTCTGGTGCAGGACAATACCCGGCCTCATGTGGCCAGAGTGTGTAGGCAGTTTCTGGATGATGAAGGCATTGATGCCATTGACTGACCTTCATGTTCCCCAGACCTGAATCCAAATTGAGAACCTCTGGGACGTTATGTATTAGAGCTTCCGAAGCTGCCAAGTAGCACCACAGACTGTCCAGGGACCTCATTTATAAAAAGTGAGTATGCATAGATTTGATCCTAGAGTGTGCATAAGCTAAAAAGCCACGGCAACGTTCATATTTATAAAAATGGTCTTCGACATGGAAAAGTGCTTAGCGACACAACAGAACATGAGTTTTCAGACATCGTCACATCACGCACCTGCAGTGCTTCTGTGAACGGAGAATAACAGAATAAAATTACATATAAAAAAAAAGAATAAAATAAACAGGCTTATACAAAATATCTTTCACTTAAATAACACACTAACAAAACAAAAGGAAAAAACCCTTTACAGAATAATTTTTTTCTCAACGCAATTTTGCAAATTTTCAATTATGATAGCGTACTTAACCATGCAGCAAACGTTTTAAAAATAGCTTGGAAAAAATAACTGTAAAAATTGTTTAAATTACTTTTTTTTCAATTGTGTTCATCCCTAATTATGATCATTTTTATTATTTGTAGCAGTAGCAGTAGTATTCATTATCGATTGAAAGAATATACCCTAGGCTATTTGTTCAAAATTAAACATGCATACATGGTTTTCCAAAACCCTGGTCGTATAATTACACAGCATTAAAGTTCAATGATTTATTATGCATATTCTGATTCCATATGTGAAAACTTTTTTGGCTAATCTAGGCAATACAATGGCCTGTAATGCAGTGATTTGCAAAAGGTCAAATAACAGCACTGGCGCTCCTTCAAGACATTGCCAATCACGCAATGAGAAGACCATGTGTTTTTAGAGATCGAGCAGATTTCTTTGAAGCAACAGAGGCTCCAGGAGCTCACTGATGCCTTGATCCAGGCTTGGCAGGAGATCCCCCAGTACACGGTCTGCCGTGCCATCAGGAGCACGTCTAGACATTGTCAGGAGTGCATACAGGCATGGGGGGGCATACACTGGGGGCAGTCGTGGCCTTATGGTAGAGAGTCGGACTTGTAACCCAAAGGTCGCAGGTTTGAGTCTCGGATTGTAGGTGGGAGGAGTGAATGACCAGCGCTCTCAACACCACGACTGAGGTGAGACTCTTGAGCAAGAACCGAACCCCCAACTGCTCTGTGTGTGTGTGTGTGTATGTGCACTTGGATGGGTTAAATGCAGAGCACCATACTTGGCTACACGTCAAGTCACTTTCACTACTGACTTACATTATGAGTTGCTGTAATGAAATTGATGCAAGTTTGATTTTATTTTGACAAAATAAAGTGTGGAATTCCAGTGATGTTTGCTAATTGTGTTAAGGCACTAAAGAAGGTCAAGCTGTGAGTGAAACGTTTGCTGTTCTTCTTTGTCATTTTTAGTAAATCTGTCATTTTATTTCACATTTTGCATCTTTCATATGTGGGCCTTTTTTGCACTTTTGTCATTTTGGATTACTGTGGCCCAAGGCCGTAACCACGTCTCGAACATTGCATCAAAAACACAAAATATTTCATGGCTCATCACATTCCATTAGGAATTACATGAATCACATAAATGATACCATATTTTCAAATCAAAACGGTGAGATTTGAGGAAAATTGTAGAAGTTTGCATCACTGGATATTACTGTTGGTTGTTTAACATTTATATCGTAAAAGTTAAAATATTAAATATTTACGCTACTTCAGTCTTACCTTGCTCTTTCAATGTTAAACTGACGCTTCATATATATATATATATATATATGAGTGTGTGTGTATACAAGTCATTTTTCTAGTGATTTTATTGTGTAGGAGTATTGACACTAAAGTAAAATAAAACAAACACGTAAAATCTGCAATCTGTATATTTTAACTTATTTCATAGACAATGTTCACATTGCCTTCATACATGAATTATGTTAAAACAAATCATTAAACCAATCAAGCTCTGATACACTGCATCACTATTAAACATGTTGGGTTTTTTTCTTTTCACAAAAGCTTTAACATCACTACTGGAGTTTAAATTTGACTAGTGGGGAAAAATTACATTTCTGTCAAGTCCTAAATGGGCAATGAAACTCACATAGAGGTCATGAAAATGGATTGCATTTAATACCGTTGTGGAAGGAATTAAATATCTTTGCCTGCTTTTTGAACTAATTTTGGATCAAGACTAGTTTCAGAGAAAGACATGAGAGGCTTAAAGGTGTAGCAGCCATACCAGTCAATGGAAAAACAAGAGAACATCCAAACAATAGCTGATCTACTCTATTTTTATAGAAGTGTTATACATGGTTGCATCTATTATGGAAGTGCTATGCATGGTTGCATCTATTTTTATGGAAGTGTTATGCATGGTTGCATCTATTCTTATGGAAGTGTTATGCATGGTTGCATCTATTATGGAAGTGCTATGCATGGTTGCATCTATTCTTATGGAAGTGCTATGCATGGTTGCATCTATTTTTATGGAAGTGTTATGCATGGTTGCATCTATTCTTATGGAAGTGTTATGCATGGTTGCATCTATTTTTATGGAAGTGCTATGCACGGTTGCATCTATTTTTATGGAAGTGCTATGCACGGTTGCATCTATTTTTATGGAAGTGCTATGCACGGTTGCATCTATTTTTATGGAAGTGCTATGCACGGTTGCATCTATTTTTATGGAAGTGCTATGCACGGTTGCATCTATTTTTATGGAAGTGCTATGCACGGTTGCATCTATTTTTATGGAAGTGCTATGCACGGTTGCATCTATTTTTATGGAAGTGCTATGCACGGTTGCATCTATTTTTATGGAAGTGTTATGCACGGTTGCATCTATTTTTATGGAAGTGCTATGCACGGTTGCATCTATTTTTATGGAAGTGCTATGCATGGTTGCATTTATTTTTATGGAAGTGCTATGCATGGTTGCATCTATTTTTATGGAAATGCTATGCATGGTTGCACACAGAAAAGGAAGAACACTCAAGAAATCTTCAAAAGCACACCACTGGAACTTTTGCTGTGGCAGTGAATGCAGGGTTCCCACTCTTTCATGAACACCAGATTCAAGGACTTTCAAGGACTTTTTCAAGCACCATTTATTTTATATCAAGCACCTATCAAATTCACACCCCAGCATATGTAGTGTCATGAAAGACCTTACAGTACTTAACATTTCACCACTTACACTTAACATTTACATTAAACATTTCAGAGTAATAATGTTTTGAATGTGTAGGTTTCATAAATTTAGACCGCTTTGAGCAGTTGTGTTCAAAGGAATTTAATGAAATCCATTGAAATCAGTACTGGTAATATTCAAATACAATTTCTAAAATACTGATAAAACTGGTTTTCTCTTTTTTTTTGGCTCATTTCATCCGTAAAAAACAACCTGCCTAATAATTCTGCACACCTTAATAAGGAGTTTTTCATTTCTAGCCTTCACGGACAATTATATACAGTATCACTTCTAAATTATTAAATACAAAAATAATAGCAGTTATTAAGATTGATGTGGTTTGGAATTGGTAAGATA
>NW_015656605.1:544273-551624 GCF_001515625.1 Sinocyclocheilus rhinocerous
ACCTTTGTAAATGCATTTTTCTAATTTTATTAAATGCATGCAGTGTTTCCTCTAGGATTTTTTCCAGCTGTGGTGGCAGGACTATTTCTCCTGGACCACGCGTTTGCGTTTTCATGTGGACGGAGATTATTTTAAAAACGGAAGGAGGAAAAACTCTGTTTATAAAAATACACGTGTACGTGTGGACATGGCCTAAGTTAAACTGTAAAATAACACTGGATAGTCTTCACTGTATAATGAAAGGCAGCAACAGGTTTATTTAGGCTGCTGTCTCTTTAAGACCTCATGCACGGATCTAATATACTGATACACTCTCAGCTTTCTCTGATACACTATGCTTACTTTTCTTTTTAGGAGCGCTTGTCCTCCTAATTAAAAAAAATAAAATAGGAGCACCTTCTGAAAAATAATACAAAATTCATATAAAAAATTAGCCATCCTAATACGAGCTGACATTTGACTCCTTAAAGTGACTTACAGGAGTAGGCTCAGAGGGGGCATGGGTGCAGTTAAATTCATACATTCATGTGGAGATTAATGTTTTAAATATAAAAGTTTGAATACAGAAATATTAAATGATTTAAATAACTGAATTTATATGCTAAAAATTAAACTAAATCCACCAGCAGGTGGCGGTAAGTCACTGAATCATTCATTCAATTGATTCGTTTGAACGGCTGATTCATTCAGGAATGAAATCTTTATGAATGGGTAATCAAGTTTTTTTTTCGCGCTCCCCCATCTCCACCCCCAATCATTAGTGCCGCTTGTTCTGTCTTTGACAGAACATATAGGACAATTTTTTAAATAGCGCCATAAACAAAATTTATTTCAAATTTAATTCAAGCACTTTCAAGGACCTATGTTTGTTTTCAAGTACTTTCCAGGCCTTGAATCCATATGCCTGAAATTCAAGCACTTTCAAGTACTTTCAAGAAGCGTGGGAACCCTGTGAATGCCTCTTACACCCCAACCAAGAGCCTGTCCAGATTTGACCCAAACCTGTATGAAATCAATATGGCGACTTCTGAAGCAGACTAGCCAGTTTGTACGGGATGAGATCCATGCTGTCCTTGTTCCAGAATGCATGATCCATAAATAAGTCTGCACTAAAATTGACAAAATTCAATTCAAGTCATTCACTATATGCTGCCACTGATCTCACGCAACTGGATGTTCATTAACCAAACTCATTTTCTGTTCGGCAGAATAAAGGAAGTCTTTAGGTTTTTAAAGACATGAGGACGAGTAAATGACAGCATTTTCATTTTTTGAGTCAACCATTCGTCTTATTTCTCAACCACCTGCCATACAGAGACGGTTTAGATGTTTTATTTACTGCATCACCGCACCGGCACATTAGGAAATGCATCTCTCTTAAAGACTAGTTTTAGCTGACACCTGCCCTGTTCTGAGGTGCTGTATATTAATCAGTCATCATATCAGCTCCTGCTCCACCGTTGGCGTCGCTCAGGCTCAGATCCTCCATCATCTCCGCCAGAGAGATCCTGGGAGCGCCGTCGTCATCCGGCTCACTTTCCACAGGGATCTTTGAAGCATCTGTACAGGCAGAATGATTCTGATATGAGCACAGTGAGAATATTCACTCAAGAGATGCGTCGTCAGTGGTGTGTTTCTTCACCTCTGAAGATGTTGACGTTCTTCCTCAGCATCTCATCTTCCTCCAGGTCCTCCAGGAATTCAGTGTATTGTCTATGATTACCATCAAACAGGCCACAAGTTAAATCAGAAAGAATAATGATTGATTTACATTCTAAATTGACGTTTCAATTATAATTTAAGCTGTTTTGTTATACTAAAACGATAATTTCAGTACCACAGGAAACACTCATTTGCTTTTGAACACTCCTTTAATCTATTCTAATGAACTGAAGTCACATGTTTAATTAAAATATTAAAGCTAATCAATAATAAGAAATAATTTAAGGCTACATGCCATTTTAAGTAAATAAAGATAAAAGTAATAAAATGAAAACAAAGCAATAGAACAAAGATAGCTTCAAGTTTACCATCTTATTAAAGCCACTGAAGTTTTCCTCTTAAATATTACATAACACTTTACAGTAAGGTCTCATTAGGTCTCAACATTAGTTAATTCATTAGTGAACATGAGCTAACACGGAGCATGTTTATATGCATGTTCTTTTTTTTTTTTTACCCGATTAGCCTTAATAAGCGTACAGTGTGTGTGGGGTCATATTTACTCCGGATAAAGAAATAACGGGTTAAGGCCACAAATATTACCACAGGAATTTTTTTTTATCACAATATTCATTTAGCATGAATGGGGAAGGAAATGTTCTCCACTTGTTTGTTAGACCTTGAGAATGAATGTGTAAACAACTTATTTGTTCACAATTGACTCCAAAAAGAAAGATACCTTTTAATTTTAATTTATCGCCCAGCCCTACCTTAGCCTGTCGGATTACTGAATTTACGTGCATCCGGCAAGTGTTTCGCGGTAGAGAATATATCACACACTCTCTTTCCTGACCCAAGAAATGATAAAAATGTGATTTCATCTCTTGCAGCGGAGTTAGACGTGATGCATCCGTAATGGCATTAGAGGAAAATTCAAGCAGAAGTTTCCCGCTGACATCCTGGAAACCTCTGGGGCTTCAGCATCACAAATCACATAGTTCTCTGAGTCAGATTCACAAGCTATTACGTTTTGATGTCACTGCCACAGAATAATCCGATTTGTTAATAAAGTCTTGTTAGCACGGTTTACTTGCATTGCATGTGAACAGGGCTCAACGTGTTACTTTTCTCAATAATTCCATTTAAATTCTCCTCACTGCAATTTTTATCTATTGCATTGAAAATACAACTATGATTTATAAAAGCAATAAGCCCCATGAAGCCATGGTTTACAGAGAATATATAACAGCTAAGCACCGTTGTTAGGTACGACGCGAAGCGGAGCTGTTATAAAATCACTGTAAACTACGGCTTCACGGGGATTATTGCTTTTATAAAACGGTTATTCCATACACGTAGTAAGGTTTCACAAAATAAAACAGAGCCAATAAAGTGTAATGATATTAATAAAAACAGTATTCTTCCACCAAACAATGTAGTTCCTCAGAAACAGTTGTGGTTCCAACAAAGTGGTTGCCGAGCACTTTTTTAATTCCAGTGGGAGAGATGGACTTTTGTTTGTCTTTTGTTTATTATTATTTTGTGCTGTATTGTTGGTTACTGTGTTATTTCTGTTTCAAAAGCCAGCAATAAATAACACTTTAATATCTAAAGAGTGTTCATGTGATTTTATACATTAGTAATGTTGGGAAATGAGTAAATGCATAATAATCGTCATAATCGTAAAACCGTGATTATTCCTCAGACAATAATCGTACCAACAAAATCTATAATCGTTGCATCCCTACCGAGCAACACACAAACGTAAACAAAGGTGTATGTTTGTAGAGTCATTTACAACAGCTTCGAACGCAGCTCAGCCAATCAGAATCAAGCACCGGAACTATCGGTTTTATAATAATGTTTTTTTTTTTTTGCATTATACAATAATGAGAATTTGGGGGGGTAAGAGAGGCGTTCCCATCTCCTCTCGGAGGTCACTCACCTCTCATCATCGGTGTCTGTAGCGTCTCTCTCTCGGTCCAGTTCCCTCAGCTTCCACACTCGGTTCTTCATCCTCTTCATGCGGTCATAACTCTTCTTTATCAGCACCTGAACACCAGCAGCACATGCTCATGCTCACATTCAACATATTCCTGTAGTACGGCCCTATGAAATACGTTTAATTTTTTACCAAATTCCATTTAATTTTTTTCCCATTTTTATTTTTCTGGATTCCGTTTTTTTTTCTGGACTTTTGTTTTAATGGTTAAATTAAATTGTATTAATCAAAAAGCATGTATAATTGAAATCATGAAACTTATACAATTTAACAACAATTTATTAAAAGTTTAACAAAAATGACATTTTTAGGGCCCTATTTTTATCACAAATTCGGTTTTATTTATTTTCTTTTTACCAAATTCTGTGTTTTTTCCATTTTAATTTTCTGGATTCCATTTTAATGGTTTAATTAAATTTTAATAATCAAAAGCACCTGTAATTAACTGATTTTAAAAATAATTTATTATTTTATTTATTTTTATTTCATTTTTTAAATACTGTGTTGTAAACATTTACATTTTTCTGGTAAATATATGAAGGCATAAAACATTAATTTATCTTTTAATTAAATGAAAATTAAACAAAGCCTTCCTTTTTGGCAAACAAAGTTATGCACAAACAGAGGTTTATAGTTATAATTAAAACATGGAAGAAAAATTTTGATTATTCCTTAATAAAAATGGTTTTAATAATATTTTTAATAGTAGTAGTAGTACTATCAAGGCATTAATAATATATTTGTCACAGTTTCTTCAAGTTAAACCGAACTCTTATTTTGACAGGTTGCTGTGAAGACTTAAGTTTCTGTTTGTATATGATATGACGATAGTTTTTATCAAAAGAAACAGTAAAATGCTCATGAAGTGACTCTCAGAGCAGTTCTAGAGATTGTTTGTGTTCATGTGCTCATATTATTCAGGTGGCACGAAACGAAGCCGCACGTCTGCGCCATTCATTCACTCAGAGACGCGCAGAATTCATATTTTAATAACACTTTCTATGAAGCCCGTATTTATGATACATTATAAGGGTATTCTTAAGGCATTATATATTTTAATATCACATTTTGATTTAAGCGTACAGACCTACTTTTGATTTATTCATCCAAAATCTGGCAAATTGCGTGACATTCTGCGTTACACACTAAATTATATTTTTATGACTGGATTCCGCAGAACATGGTTCTGTCCATGTTTTTCTGCCACGGTCATGGGTTTTTAATAATCTTAGTTTGTTCATATAAAAAATAAAAGCAAAAAATTTAATTAATGATATTAAACAAAAGCTTATGCAGTGTTTCTTTGCAAATTTTTAAAAAATGTAATCCAATGCCATACAGAAGTGTTTAAGTTTTTATGGCCACTGTATTTGTACTGCACATCATTTACATGCACATGAGTTGTAAAGATGTAAAGCGATGTAAAGATGTAAAGTCTTACCACGTCAGGAACGTGGTGAGGGTTCATCTTATTGAGGAACTCATCATTGATATTGGCATTGGCAAAATCAAAGCTGGGGTAAAAACAAAAGCATGTTACAATCAACTCATAGACCTGTTTTCATGCATTAAATCACTGAAGCGATGTGACGCATGTGAACTGACCCCAGCACCAGGTCTCCAATGTTCAGCAGGTGACCCAGGAACGTTCTGCAGTGATACTGATGACTGGAGTCCATCTCTGACGTCTTCTGAACCCAGACCTCAGCCAACGTGTGCTGCAAACACACACACACACACACGTCACTGGATTTGCAAAAGTACAATCAAACGTACCAAATCCATTTGTCCTGTTAGCGCAAGTCACACTAAAGCACATCATTCTGTCTTCAGATGAGCTTCTGTGCCTCTGTGCTCTTAGACAAGGAAAGCTTAAAGAAACACATCCATATGAAATGCATCTGACAGGATTATGATGAACATAATGCCTAATGATACAGAGTATCCTGAACACAGTCTAGCTGAATAATCATTTAAAGAAGTCTTTGGATTGGAACAAAATTAACATTAACCAGTTACCAGCATTTAAAAAACACTTTCACTCTATACAGAATAAAAAGGATTTTTTCCCCCAAACTTCTATTACATTGTGCAAAAACATTACTTCACATTTCATGAACCGTTTCAATCTCAATAACTGGACTTTGAATAAACCGTTGCATGAAGAACAATAGGGATACATGATAAATCGCATTTTAATTGTGATTGCAATTTCTGCTTCTCTTGATGTATTAAGCATAATGCCCGCTGCTTATTTATCCTGAAAGCGTTTCATATTAATTGGGCACTTTGGCACATTTTTCATGGCTGCAGTTGCCAGATGTCAAGAGCTTAAAGGGATAGTTCACCCAAAAATGAAAATTAGCCCATAATTTACTCACCCTCAAGACATCCCAGGAGTGTATGACTTTCTTCTTTCAGACGAATACAATCAGAGTTACATTATTAAGCTTGGAAGAGCCAGGATATTTTTTTAATGGCAGTGAATGGGTGTTATTTTTCAATAGTCCAAAAGACGTCCAATAAAGCGCATCCATAATATGGGTTCCGCTAACTGTAGCGTACGACAATTAGCGGAAGCTAGAGATTACGGTTTCTAATATGGGTATTTTTCTTACAAAAGCACATCGGTTCGCTTCAGGAGGCCTTTATTAACCCCCGGAGCCGTGTGAGGCACTTTTTATGATGGATGGATGCACTTTATTGGACTTCTTTTGGACTAATGAAAAAAAAAAAACACCTATTCACTGCCATTATAAAGCTTGGAAGTTGTTTTTAATGTAACTCTGATTGTATTCGTCTCAAAGAAGAAAGTCAAACACACCTAAGATGGCTTTAGGGTGAGTAAACCATGGGCTAATTTTCATTTTTGGGTGAACTATCCCTTTAAATCCCCCAATCAGAGCTTTTCTCTTAAATCGATAATTTTCTGCCAAATGGTTTACTTAATATTCCCAACCTGGCAACTATCTCAACATTAGGCAAAAAGTTTAGCAATCTCTACGAAGATATTCTGCTCCAATAAAAGTGTAATGCATCCAATCTGTTTTCTTTCACAGGGTTGTTTGCGCTGTTCGCTGTGATTAAATCTGCAAGCAAACCATGCAAGTTGACGTTCTTTTGATTTGTGAGATTTTTTAACACAATAATCATGTTGAACCGTTTAACCATCATCGTGCAGCCCTGAAGAGCACAGCTGGAGCAGTTCTAGTTTATTGGAGTATGTAGGTGTTGTTACTTGCACACCTGACGTCTCTTACCTTATTGGACGTGAGACCGGCGCCGGCTCCTAACCGCTGACCTCTGATAATGTCGATGTCCATGACGATGAACTCCTCCAGCTGCCGCGGGCTACACAGACTGCTGAACGGATGACGCCAGAACGTGTTCCCATCCACCTCAGCAACTGAAATCAAACACACTCACATTAATGTGACCCTGGAGCACAAAACCAGTCATAAGGGTCAATGTTTCAAAATTTAGATTTATGCATCATCTGAAAGCTGAGTAAATAAGCTTTCCATTGATGTATGGTTTGTTAGGATCGGACAATATTTGAAAATCTGGAATCTGAGGGTGCAAAAAAATCTAAATATTGAGAAAATCATCTTTAAAGTTGTCCAAATGAAGTTCTTAGCAATGCATATTACTAATCAGAAATTAAGTTTTGATATATTTATGGTAGGA
>NW_015656605.1:551942-554608 GCF_001515625.1 Sinocyclocheilus rhinocerous
AAGCTTGGAAGAGCCAGGATATTTTTTTAATGGCAGTGAATGGGTGTTATTTTTCAATAGTCCAAAAGACGTCCAATAAAGCGCATCCATAATATGGGTTCCGCTAACTGTAGCGTACGACAATTAGCGGAAGCTAGAGATTACGGTTTCTAATATGGGTATTTTTCTTACAAAAGCACATCGGTTCGCTTCAGGAGGCCTTTATTAACCCCCGGAGCCGTGTGAGGCACTTTTTATGATGGATGGATGCACTTTATTGGACTTCTTTTGGACTAATGAAAAAAAAAAAACACCTATTCACTGCCATTATAAAGCTTGGAAGTTGTTTTTAATGTAACTCTGATTGTATTCGTCTCAAAGAAGAAAGTCAAACACACCTAAGATGGCTTTAGGGTGAGTAAACCATGGGCTAATTTTCATTTTTGGGTGAACTATCCCTTTAAATCCCCCAATCAGAGCTTTTCTCTTAAATCGATAATTTTCTGCCAAATGGTTTACTTAATATTCCCAACCTGGCAACTATCTCAACATTAGGCAAAAAGTTTAGCAATCTCTACGAAGATATTCTGCTCCAATAAAAGTGTAATGCATCCAATCTGTTTTCTTTCACAGGGTTGTTTGCGCTGTTCGCTGTGATTAAATCTGCAAGCAAACCATGCAAGTTGACGTTCTTTTGATTTGTGAGATTTTTTAACACAATAATCATGTTGAACCGTTTAACCATCATCGTGCAGCCCTGAAGAGCACAGCTGGAGCAGTTCTAGTTTATTGGAGTATGTAGGTGTTGTTACTTGCACACCTGACGTCTCTTACCTTATTGGACGTGAGACCGGCGCCGGCTCCTAACCGCTGACCTCTGATAATGTCGATGTCCATGACGATGAACTCCTCCAGCTGCCGCGGGCTACACAGACTGCTGAACGGATGACGCCAGAACGTGTTCCCATCCACCTCAGCAACTGAAATCAAACACACTCACATTAATGTGACCCTGGAGCACAAAACCAGTCATAAGGGTCAATGTTTCAAAATTTAGATTTATGCATCATCTGAAAGCTGAGTAAATAAGCTTTCCATTGATGTATGGTTTGTTAGGATCGGACAATATTTGAAAATCTGGAATCTGAGGGTGCAAAAAAATCTAAATATTGAGAAAATCATCTTTAAAGTTGTCCAAATGAAGTTCTTAGCAATGCATATTACTAATCATAAATGAAGTTTTGATATATTTACGGTAGGAAATGTACAAAATATCTTCATGGAACATGATCTTTACTTAATATCCTAATGATTTTTGGCATAAAAGAAAAATTGATAATTTTGACCCATACAATGTATTGTTGGCTATTGCTACAAATATACCCCAGCGACTTAACACTGCTTTTGTGCTCCAGGGTCACAAATAGGGTTGCAAAAAGGTGGAAAATTGTCAGTACATTTCTGAAACTTTCCAGGATTTTTGGGAATATTCCAGGGATTTTTGGAAAGTTTCCGGAAATTTTCCACCCCTTTGCAACCCTAACAACAAATCAAACATTATGCTGCACTTCAACCATTTAGGGTTAGTAAGATTTTTTTTTTTAATGTTTTTGAATGAAGCTCACCAAGGCTGCATTCATTTGATCAAAAATACAGTAAGAACAGTAATATTATGAAATATGATCACAATTTAAAAATAGCTGTTTTCTATGTGAATATCTGTTAAACTGTAATGTATTTCTGTGATGCGCAGCTGTATTTTCAGCATCATTACTCCAGTCTTCAGTGTCACATGATCTTCAGAAATCATTCTAACATGCTGATTTATTATCAGTGCTGGAAACAGTTTTGCTGTTTTATATTTTTTTGGAATCTGTGATGCTTTTTTCAGGATTCTTTGATGAATAAAAAGTTAAAAATAACAGCATTTATTCAAAATAGAAATCTTTTGTAACAATATAGACTACCGTTCAAAAGTTTGGGGTCAGCAGATTTGTAATGAAACAAAAAAAGATTACAGTAAATCATAAACGATCTGGTGGTACTTCTTTTAGCTATTATGCTCCAAAAATTTGGAATTGTATACCAACTGAAGTAAAAGAGGCTACCAGCATTCATATTTGTAAAAAATTGTTTTTTAAGTTGCTTATCAGTATAACAATATGGTGTGAAGCTGTGTGTAAGTCAGTTTTCTATGTTTTATTCTATATTCTGGTTCTTTTATTGTTGCTTTATTTATTTCCTGTTGATATTGAGGACAATATTGAGGCCAGCGCACCCAAATGTTAGTCTGGAGCTCTGAGAGTTGAACACATCTGTTTGATGTGAAAGGTTTGATATGAGATGAACTCGAGCGATTGGTTTAGTGGTTTGGTTAGTGTTAGCAGTAACTCACTCTGCAGGGTGTTGGGGTCAATCAGGTGTATAGAGCTGGTGACCCGGATGCAGACACACACCTGACCCATGTTTCCCAGACTCTGGGCGAGCCGTGGAGACAGACACACCACGTTATCCTGCAAGAAACATAAAAACAGGAAACGTATGGGACTTTTTATTTTCTAAAGCTATGCATTACATGTGAAATCAGTCGGTGTGTGAGAGTGTGTGTGTGAGAGAGAGAGAGTGTGTGAGTGAGAGAGAGAGAGAGTGTGTGTGAGAGAGAGAGAGAGAGTGTGTGTGTGTGTGGG
>NW_015656605.1:554680-584769 GCF_001515625.1 Sinocyclocheilus rhinocerous
GTGTGTGAGTGTGTGAGAGAGAGAGAGAGAGAGAGAGAGAGTGTGTATGTGAGTGTGTGTGTGTGAGAAGAGCTGAAGCTAGAGGACAGAATAAGGCGTCACGCTTTTCTAAAAATACTCATTCTAATGATTACACTGCACTTCCTGACTGTGTTACACACAACAGAGCACCAGGAAATAAAACGAAAAGCATTCACCTAGCATGAAAGCGCATGTGAAATAGGGGTGGGCGATATGACCAAAACCTTATTTCACGGTATGAGAAATTTTATTTCACGATAACGATATATATCTCGATATAGTTTTTTTTTTAAATTAAAAACAAGAAAAAGAAACAAAATTACAACACAACAGAACAAATAAATATAAAATAAACTTTTAATTTATTCAGCTACAGTAGGTTTATTTAACATGTAGAAATAAAAATTACAGAAACTGAATAAAGTGTATAAATGAAACACTGTATAGTCTTCACTGTATCAATCAAACATGATTAACATTAATAATGACAGACAGCAGCAGGTAAATAAGGCTGCTGTCCCTTTAAGACCGACTGCACAGATCCAACATACTGAAACACATCTGGTTTTCACATTTATTTAACATATAACTGACTGAGTTTACTTGAACACACCACACGACGGGCATTACGACATTACTGTGTGCATATTTGACCATTCAAGCACAAAAGAGATCTGTTTTTGCGATCACATGCTGTCTGAGAGAGGCGCTTTCTGAGTGTTTGTCAGTCAGCGCGAGCACCGCATTGAGTTCTTTTTCACTGCTTATTGCACTTAATAACCATCAAGTGAGTCCCACTCTTTATTTTCTCATTCATGCATGTTTCCTTCGCACTCAAAGGTGTATGCCGTTCAAGCAGTACTATGTTACGCAGATATATTTGCATACCGATATATACCGTCATACCGCCCAGCCCTAATGTGAAATGTTGTGCAAATGATTCCAGATTATTTCAAAATGATTCAGTCGTGTTTACCTTACACACAGGAACGATCTCCACTGAGAAGGTGCTTTTGTAGTTGTAGGTATTGGAGTGAATATCGTGAGAGATCAACCGCTGAGACGCCTTCGACCTTCACAAACAACATTCACTGTTAGTTTATAAGACCACATCACAACAGGGCTTCGATTAGATACAAGCTATCAGCTCTCTCTCAACTCACTGACTGTTTCTGATACACTTTTGCAAAGAGAACGATACGTTTGGAAACTTTTCTTTTTATTCCAATCCAACAGTACAGATGCACAAATTATCCTTTTGTTTTATTAGACATTTTGAACATTTACTGATATGACTGCCAAACCTGCAGGGAACGGTGCACTGCAAGAAATCCACCATCTTCTGAGCGTGCTGCTTAGAGGCGTAGTAAAAATCAATGCCCTCTGAAAGCACACAGGCATGAATATTAAAAAGCACGACTATGGTCAGGCTATGAACTCATAATACAGCATCCTGACGACAAACACTGAGGAGGACGATGGGAAACATACCATGAATCTCTTTGATGCGCACTGTGCTCTGATGGAGCTTGTGTTTCAAAATCAGCTGCTCCAAGTAGTAAAACGTCTTTTTGTGGACAGTCTGAAAAATAAAAACTTCAACCACAATCCTTTAAATAATAAACACAGAAGGTAAATATAAATGTCTGAAAGCAATAGGGTTCAGCAGTAGTTAGGGAGCCAAAAATCTAACAACAAAATTGCTGAAGACTACAGATATTAGCATATTGAAGTCAAAATTCAGTTTACTTTTGGTTTTCATAATTGTGCAACTGCAATGTGACAATTGCATATTTGTGTTTTTCAAGATGCTCATGGGTTCGCACTCTTTTGGACCAATGAATTTCCATGACTTCATGATTTACGATCTAATTTCTATACTGAAGCCCTTAACTTTTCATTCTGAATATTACGCCGAAATAGCTTTATCACACAGTAACAAAAGACAAAACGGACCAATTTCGATACCACAGGAAAAACTAATACTAGTCTAACTAATACCAGCATAGTTTATAATGTAAGTACAGTTCGTAAACCAGTCGGTTATAAAATAAGAACAAAGCAGCAAGAGAAATAAATACAAAAGTACAACAATCACAGCACAAACAAAGAGTTTAGGTTGTCAGGCGAGTCCAACAACAGCATTCATGTAAGAAACACTGTAGAAATTGAATGAAGCAATCAAATTAACTATAAAACAAAACACTGTATAAATTAAACAGCCGTTGATCCTCTTAAAGCTAATAAAGCTACTCAGTCAAGAGTAGTGAGGGATTTTGATTAGCATTAATGCCAGCGGCAGGAGTATTAGGCTGCTGTCACTTTAAGACACAACTAGCACAAAGGCAATGTCTCTGATAAGTCAAATTTGATAAATGACAATTTACTTTAACTCTTCAATGCAACTTAAAATTTAGATTTAGATATTTTAGGATTAAATATTATTATATGTAATCAGGGTTGGCAAGTCTGTGGTTTTCCCGCGGGTCGTTTTTCATGTCCGCGGGGGGTTGAAGCGACCCCAATTATGTGATATTTAGCCACTGGAATGCAATTTTTGCCAAATTTTGGAACCCTACCAAAAACGTGTATTTTACCCTTAGCACCCAGAATGCGACTGGCCTAGTCTTGGGCTAGTTTTGAGTAGCAATTGGGCAGGTTTTGTTGTGAAAACCTGGCAACCCTGTATGTAATAGCGTCCAACTAAACAAAAACAGGGCAATTATCAGCCATGGCGATACATCAGTCAATGCTAATGTGACCCTGGAGCACAAAACCAGTCATAAGGGTCAATTTTTCGAAATTGAGATTTACACATCATCTGAAAGCTGAATAAATAATCTTTCCATTGATGTATGGTTTGTTAGGATCGGACAATATTTGGCTGAGATGCAACTATTTGAAAATCTGGAATCTGAGGGTGCAAAAAAATCTAAATATTGAGAAAATCATCTTTAAAGTTGTCCAAATGAAGTTCTTAGCAATGCATGTTACTAATCAAAAATTAAGTTTTGATATATTTACGGTAGGAAATTCACAAAATATCTTCATGGAACATGATCTTTACTTAATATCCTAATGATTTTTGGCATAAAAGAAAAATCTATAATTTTGACCCATGCAATGTATTGTTGGCTATTGCTACAAATATACCCCAGCGACTTAACACTGCTTTTGTGCTGCAGGGTCACATTTTTGTGTTGCGACCCTCAGCCCCAGGCATGTGTCTCCTGTGTGTACCTTCTGTCTGACTTGCACGACTGCTTTCCAGAAGTCTTTGGCCTCCACCCGATGACAATCCTCACACATCTGAGGCTGAATGACAAACTCCACCACGAACACCTGCTGCAGAATGGCTCCATTCATGACCTACAGACACATCAGTCTCACTGAAACACTTCCAATCTGGAGTCCCCTCAGTCTAGAAGTCTCCTACACTACCTCTTTCTGGATGGTCAGCTTCATCTTGATTCTTTTAGAGTGCGGCTCCGTCCATAAGAAGCCCGCATCGATAAGTCTCACCTTGATGGTAATAAAAGAAACACACTGTGAACTCAGCATCAGCTGCAGCTGTCCTCGATGCCATGATGATTCTGCGAGTTACTGACCTTTGCCACGGAAGCCTTGAGTTTCTTAAGGCACAGAGCCAGAAGCTCGCGGGACTCCAGAGCACACTGGAGCCACGTCCCCGGAGGCTGCAGGTACCTACAGACACACAGGTAACCCTCGTTTAGACACGAGCACACACTTACTTTTCTAAATCCATATTCTGGTTAATCCTTCAGCTCCAAAAAAAAAAGACGCCGACATGCTTTAGAGCTATGCAGTGTTTCTGTACACACACAATCGTATTCTGAATCAACTACAACATATATGTTCTCCTCTGGAAAAACTGGAGAGGTGTTTGCCAATTCAATTTTAGCAATTTAATCAAAACAATGGGTCTCTTCACTAAAAACTGAATTACACAGTTGCACAGATTATTGGCATTTATTCACACGAGAGAAGTTGAGGTTGCTCTCCCTTTGGACGTTTAAAAAGCAGCTAAAACTCTGCTTTCCTTTAGATTCTTTTGCACTGCTCAGTTTGTTTTTAATGTCTGTTATTTATAGGGTTGCAAAGGGGTGGAACATTTCTGAAAACTTTCCAAAAATCCCTGGAATATTCCAAAAAATACTGGAAAGTTCCCCAAATTTACTGGACAATCACCCAAAAACTAAAATCTGGCCATTATATACTGCTCATAAAGCATTTATCAGCTGTGAGTTAATAAAGCAATAAACCCCAAGAAGCCGTGGTTTACAGTGAATTTATAACAGCTAAGGGCCGTTGTTAGGTACGACGTGAAACGGCTTCACGGGGATTATTGCTTTTATAAAACGGTTATTCCATATACGTAGTTAGGTTTCACAAAATAAAACAGAGCAAATAAAGTGTAATGATATTAATAAAAACTGTATTCTTCCACCAAACAATGTAGTTCCTCAGAAACAGTTGTGGTTGCAACAAAGTGGTTGCCGAGCAACAGACAAACGTAAACAAAGGTGTATGTTACTTTGTAGAGTCATTTACAACAGCTTCGAACGCGGCTCAGCCAATCAGAATCAAGCACCGGAACTATACGTGTTATAATGTCTGGTAATGTTTCTCAGCTGTGCTCCGACCCTAACTGCACTATCCACTGACAGAAGACATGGTCAAGGTTTATTGAGTCAGTTACACTGACAGACCGCACCGTTCACACTGCCTGCAGAAATGGACGGTGACTTGCTTGGGAATTCCTTCCGAGATGTCCACTTTATTCCTCAAGCAGGAGACGCACATGTTGGCTGGGTTTGGAGGAATGGCAATGCCACACATACAGCACAGGCTGCAAGAAAAGAACGAGGGATTCAGAAAGGATCTCAATCAAAACAGCTAGCTCAAGCCGAGAAAGTGAGGCTTACTAGAGCCTAGACAGAGATGAACGTTTGAAAACACTAAAAAGACTCATGTAATACTCACATGTTGCCTTGTGTGCTTGATGCCGGGGCTTGCATGTACTCCATGACTACAAGAACAACCCAAAGATACTTACTGAACTCACTTTAATAACCAAAAACTCTAGAGATCAGTGCACTGTCATATATTCAGTGTAAAATAATGAAACCACTCTTGGGATCCTGTATCTTCTGACTTATGCTTCATATGTCTGTGGTTAATTACTTCTAGATGATAGTGGAAATCCTGCATGTATTACCGTCTGACACGTTACTGTACCATGCTGCTACATCGGTGCTGTTTAGTAACTAGTACAGAAACACTAAATCAGTGCTCACTGTGTTGGAGAATCTCTTAAGAACAGCAGCACACGTGTCTGCGCCGGACCGACGCCCGCTGATGACACGTGTCAGAATGACAGGACCCCGATAGCTGCCCGACATGCGCCTGAATGTAAATGCGAGGCACCACTGCGCCTGCGTTTATTTTCATCATGTTGCGGTGGATCACTTAGATGTATCAACAGAGCTCACATTAAACCCTAGTAAAGCAGGAGGAATTTTAATTATCGGATCATGTCATTTCATCCTGCTGCCTGGATGTTTAGGTTAAAGAGATACAAAATACAAAGAAAAGCATTAAGGGCAATGAAACTGTTTAGAACCCAGATAGCACAGGTACGTCTGCAAGAGGTCTGTTGAAGATCGCTTCATCTGGAAAGCATCTGCTGTGTACAAACATCTGATAGACGTCTCTAAGATGTCAGTTTCACATGCATTCTAAATCATAAACATCTTAAAGACATCTTCTAAACGTCTATTTGACATCTGATAGGAAACGTCCTATAGACGCATTGCAGATGAGCAAACACTGTAAAAATACGTCTTGCAGATGTAATGCAGACGTCAAATAGACGTCTCTGTGATGTACGTGTGCTATCAGGGAATGTGAAGAGTGTAGTCGCTTACTAAGCTACCTATGTTAAACGAAATAATTTTGTTTGTATGCACTTTATAACAGGACTCGAGCAGAGTACAGGATTGTTTTGCACACAATTCTAAATGTTCCCGAAGGTTTGTGTGCAAAGGTACACCCCGATATGAATAATAATAATAATAATAAACTAAATTACACTTGCAACAATAACATTTGAAGCACATACTCTGTGATCAAATGAGCCTAAAATGCAAAACAATAAGCGTAATTAGTAGGCATAGTAAAAAGACATTTCTGATAACATTTAAAAAGGTACATTTACAGTTTGTGAAAATGAATAAATGTCTTTTGGGCTGTGTAGACAAGAATGAACTCATTAAATATGGAATGCATATTTCATACACTGCTAAGGACACGGTGGTTAAATTTCATTTTCGAAGGAAATGTCCCGGAAAAACATTAAAGTCCTGTTTGTGCTAATCACAAACGAGGGCCAGTTCAGCGCTGGAGTTGTGCAAAGATTACTTCTGAACGAGGGATCGATACCAACGCTTCGTGCGCAAACGAACTACAAACTACAGACAAAGTAAGCATCACGCGTCATATTTTGTTTTCCAAAAGAGATTCTTGGCTCTCTGTAAGGCTAATGTTGCTAAAGCTACCATCGTGTCTGCCTGTTTTCACTAATGCTGCCTTCACGTGCTACCAGAATGATCGTAAATAGAAATGTGGTAGCTAAAAATTGCATTTGGAAGCAATGTGACGTCAGTAACACGGTCACCACCAGTTAAACCGTAACACCGGTATGCCCGCGAGCATGAGCTCTTGAAGCTCCACACTCTTCTGAAAACGGAGGCGGGAGCACCAGCTCATTTGCATTTAAAGGGACAAACACAAAAACGGTGCTTTTTGGCTCATAAAAGCAATAGTATCCAGCTGCAGACCCGCAGCACCAGCAGTTTCAGAACCACAGCCACAGAACCGCAGCCATGGCTGGCTTAAACATGCTGGTCAAGCAGAACCAAGATTGCTGGTAATTCCTGTAACACTTGTTGCACTGCTGCAGCTCAGGTAATGTGTCAACTCTCTGAATCCTTATATGTCTCTACAAGAGATGAAGCCACACACAATTATCTCAATGATGACAAATGGGATTAAAATAACTAAACTACAAGGTAATATTAACACACAAACAATGCATATAACAGAGGGAATTAAAGCAAACTATTTATTTTTATGAATAATAAACGTCTTCAAAACTTCACCACAAGGCCCATTTACAGCATGCATCCGAAAATTAATCGAAACATCCACAGAAAAAAGTTATATACTATAAAGTATGACAACAAATTCAAGTTTCAATATAAGATAATAAAGCCAAGCACACATTAAGTACTTAGCAGATAAATGCTTAACGTAATATATACGATAATTATCAAACATACGATAGCAAAAACATTACAGAATACTCACCGTGCTCTCTCGTTGTCAATAACTCCGCCCCTCACTTCCGGTTCTGAAACTGCTGGTGCTGCGGGTCTGCAGCTGGATATATCTCCATAAAAGTGGCAATTTCAACAAGCTATAAAAAATTATCTGTGGGGTATTTTAAGATAAAACTTCACATACACACTCTGGAGACATCAGAGAAGAATTTAAAATATTGTATCAATGCATTGTATGGCACCTTTAACTAGAGTCGTCATATTGCACATTTCTCAATTCATTCACAGTAACAGAAGAGAACTGTTTTGGGAACTCTGATGGGAGCAGGGAAATTGGTGACCATCATCAGAAAGAGTTTGGAGCTGGAACACACAGATGCCCACCAGATCATCAAGATATGACAGCAATCATATTTGGGAAGGGGTGAACAAGAGAATTCCCGTTCCCAGGTTTGTGCAGGTTACTCAAGCCACTGCTCAGATATAATCCCTACTCTGATAGGGACAGGAGAAATTAAAGTGCCCCTATCATGCCATTTTGAATATTGCCTTTCATGCAGTGTGTAATGTAGCTGTTTGTGAATGTAAATGATCTGCAAAGTTGTGAAGCCAGAATTGCATGATAAAGTTATTGTCTCCCAAAAGAAAAAAATAGACTCTGAACAGCCTAAACGAGTCGTCAGTAATTCGAATCTCACTTCTGTGACGGCTACACGTCACAGGGTAACACATTTGCATAATGCCCGCCTATGTTCAACTCGACCCGCCCTCAAACACTGTTTGTTTGTGTGGTTAACATCATGTCAAGAAGCTATTTCACATCTTTTGAAAGAGTACATGAAGGAGGTTTGTATTGGATTGTAGTTGTTTGTGTGATTCAGATGAAGACCGACCCCAGATTTTCTCAAATAAGAACAAATGTAGGGCGGGATTTAATTTGGACCATCGGGATTTGATTAGATCTGTGGTTTGCTATTGCTGTGATATCGTGTGAGTGACAGGTTTTCCCGCCCTCACACCGCTGTAATAAACATTGCAATATTCCATTAAAAATAAGAATTGTCCAATTTGATTTCATGGTGACTTTAATACCAAAACAGGGCAATTGAATGTTGTACTTGGTAAGTGATTTCTTGGACAGATGTTTCTTATTTCTCATATTTTCACCCCTTTCTCACATATACCGCAAATCAAAACAATATTTCATCTCCATTTAGCTATTTATTTATTTAGTCAAAACAAACCTTCAACAATCCATTTGATTACACTGCAAGTTTGCATATTATCACTTACGTATTTTTTCTCAGTAATTTTATTTTTACCTCCGTGCAGTTATCATCTCAGTAAACTCTGACTCGCAATTTTGTGGTTTCTATTTTTATTGATCATCCATTACTCCAGCACAGAGCTGGGGCTTTTATTCTGACAGGTTGTTTGGTTTCGTGTATGTCTAAGAGGGGTGTAGTAGAATTAAAATAAACATGTGTGAGACCATTGTGTTGTATGTGAGTGTGAGACTCAATCACACAGCTCTGGGACTGATGATCTGATTCTGTCAGCATATATATATTATACAGGTTTTTGATGTTTGCGCCCGTCATCAGCGCAGGAGGAGCGCACGAGTCTCTGTCTCTGATGCGCCGCCGTCATTAGTGCAGTGTGTGTGTGTGTGTGTGTGTGAGAGAGAGGGAGAGCATGGGTCTGATGTCTCTGCTGGCTCGAATCATGCGCTATCTCCTGCTGCGGCCGGAGACCCTGCTGCTCTTCTGTCTCAGTCTGGCTCTCTGGAGTTTCCTCTTCCACACGGATGAGGTGAAGACCATCGTGCGCTCGAGCCGCGACGCGGTGAACATGATGAAGGGCAAGGTGGCGGAGATGATGCAGAACGAGCTGGACGAGGAGCTCTCCAGGACCTGGCAGCACAGGAGCAAGAGTGCGGCGGTGTACTCGATCCAGGGCAGGAGGGACCACATGGAGGACAGGTTTGACATTCTCACGGACACACTCAACAAGAGCCATCCGACCATCTTTGGCGTCTTCGATGGGCATGGTGGAGAGGTAAACATCTGTCTGTCTGTCTGTCTGTCTGTGCATGCATCTGTCTCTCTGGCTGTCTGTGCATGCATCTGTCTGTCTGTGCATCTGTCTGTGCATGCATCTGTCTCTCTGTCTCTCTGTGCATGCATCTGTCTGTCTGTCTGTGCATGCATCTGTCTCTCTGTGCATGCATCTGTCTGTCTGTCTGTCTGTCTGTGCATGCATCTGTCTCTCTGTCTGTCTGTGCATGCATCTGTGTCTCTGTCTGTCTGTGAATGCATCTGTCTGTCTGTCTGTCTGTGCATGCATCTGTCTGTCTGTCTCTCTGTGCATGCATCTGTCTGTCTGTCTGTCTGTGCATGCATCTGTCTCTCTGTCTGTCTGTCTATAAAGTATTATGCTATTCTTTAAAGCGGCTTGTAACATGCAGATATCTCTTTCAGTAGTGTGGTCTGTACCAACATTATGACATCTCGTAGGCTACCATCACTTTTTGGGTTTCCATAAAAATTAACACTTTAGTTTAGGGACCAATTCTTATGTGTTTGTCGGTTCTTAACGTCATAGTGCTACGTGTGACTTCTGGCTACCCTGTGTTTCCTCCTGTGTATCATTAAAGACTGTTCTGTGTGAAATCCCTCGTTTCCTCGCTCCTCACAGTAGGCAACCGTGACATACAATGTATTGTTGGCTATTGCTACAAATATACCTCAGCGACTTAACACTGCTTTTGTGCTGCAGGGTCACAAACATTCTCATATTATCACTTTTTGGGTTTCCATAAAAATTAACACTTTAGTTTAGGGACCAATTCTCACATATTAACTAGTTGCTTATTATTAGCATGCAGATTACTATCTGTTTATTAGTGCTTATAAAGCGCATATTAAAGCCCATTTTCTGCATGACCATATTTGGGACCCTGGACCACAAAACCAGTCATAAGCATACATTTTTTTGAAATTGAGATTTATACAGCATCTGAAAGCCATTGATGTATGGTTTGTTAGGATATGATCAAATTTGGCCGAGATACAACTATTTGAAAATCTGGAATCTGAGGGTGCAAAAACATCAAAATATTGAGAAAATCATCTTTAAAGTTGTTCAAATTAAGTTCTTAGCAATGCGTATTACTAATGATAATACATTTTTGATATATTTACGGTAGGAAATTTACAAAATACCTTCATGGACATAGTTAATAGTGAGAATTTGACCTTAACATAAAGTGTGATCAAAATTCCAGAAGTTTTTCTTTACTTGTTTTGAAATAATTGGAAGCCATATTTCACTAAGCATTGTGTTTGTGCTGTACAGGTTTAAGAGAAACAGGCAGCTGTTTTTGGAATTTTAGACACACACACACACACACTTTTGTTATCATTGTTTGGTTGTTTTTTGTCTCTGCTAAATGTAAATGCAATGGCCATTTTTATGTCAAAGTAGTTCATTTTTTCATTCTTAATGAGACCTTTACTTGTTTTGAAATAATTGGAAGCCATATTACACTAAGCATTGTGTTTGTGCTGTACAGGTTTAAGAGAAACAGGCAGCTGTTTTTGGAATTTTAGACACACACACACACTTTTGTTATCATTGTTTGGTTGTTTTTTGTCTCTGCTAAATGTAAATGCAATGGCCATTTTTATGTCAAAGTAGTTCATTTTTTCATTCTTAATGAGAATAACTAACGAGTGTTTTCGCTGTTTTGAGCTGTATGTATTATTAAGACAGCAGATTTTTGAATTTTTCAGTGTTGTCGTCTATGATTTTAAAAAACAGGCAATTTGAGTTTGTTTATTTTGATCGTGGTAAATGTAGTACTATGGTGAACTGTGGTATCACTTTTCTAAATGATGCTCATCAACTCACAGTTATGATATCTGTGCCAATCTGTGAGCACCAACCAAACCAATGACAATGTGCATCATCTAAACACTTATTGCATGGATCCAGTGCAGCAGATTCGAAGAAACACAACTGGATTAGTAATAACTATAGTGCTTTTAAATATAAAGTTCTCCTAATGAGGCCAGAGTGAGTGTATTATGTTAAGAAATGGGGAGTTTAGTCCATTTGTCAGTTTTAGTAAATGACAGATAAAACTCAGGGGAATAATGGCATGTAAGAAAATGCAGTATTATTGATCATTATTATGGATTATATCTCCAGAGTGAATGAATTTTGTGTGAGAGTGTGCTCATTCTGCATCTGCCTGCGATCTTTCCAGAGTTGCTGCTCTGGCCTGAAAAGTCACCAAGTGCATATTGCATGCAATAATGTGATTATTGACAATCAAAGTAAGGGCTTATTCAAATTAAGATGTTTACATGATGTGCAAACAACCCCACTCATTGCTTAATTAAGAAGCGTGTTGGTTTTGACCACATTTATCCACTTGAAATAAAATAAGTAACTGAACTAAATAATCTTGTCGTAATACATGATTTTGTCAGAAGTCTGTTATATACTGTATTAAACCCAGAATAGCTAAAAATTCAGTCGTTAAGGAGCATATTCAAAAAAATAATGAACTGAATTTCTTTAATGTAACACAAAACAGCATTGGTTAAATAAATGTACAAAAAAGGCCAGTTTCAAATTAAATTTTCGTAAAAACATATAATATAGGCAAAAACTCTTCTCAAGCTCAGTTTTAAACAGTTTTGCGATATATAGAAAAACATAAAAAAATAAATAAATGTAAATTCTGTCGTTGCTCTTGCACCTGCATTTTATATTGTATTTTTCAACCGCAGATTCGAACAAAGTGGACATATAACGAATAAAAACAATTGTGATTATGAGCATAATTGCAGTTTATAAACAATCACAATATTAAAAAAGGCACCTTTTGAATCTCTTGAAAAGATTTAATAGTGAGATGCTGCATAATAAATTACAAACACTATTACCAGATTGTACAAAGACACTATTTTAAGGCAAGATGTACATTATCCCTCACGTATAATAAATTATTTATATAATACCTACTGAATTTAAATGTGAGTCCAAATGATTTTCGGCATCAAGACTCACTAACAAGGTCTGTAAACCACTGTCATGTAGATGTGTAATAATTAGGACTATATGAATATGATGGTTTGGTTTTCAGGTCACGGTTCAGTATGCTTAAAATAAAAAGGCTGTTAATGTCAGAGCGGAGTGATGAAAAACTATTTCCAGATTAGAGCTTTGAAATGTCTGTGCATTTCACCGTGCGTGAGTCGGTGTATGTGTTTTGGGTTACTGAAGGTGTGAATGAACTGATGAACATTCGACACACTTGTTACAGCTAATAAATGTTTTGTGCACAATATAAACAGAGTAAAATTGTGTGCCGTCCTGCATGTGATTTCAGGCCTCACGGGTATATGGATGAAGGTGTGGGTGAGCGTAAGTGTGAACGTTTGGATGAGTGCATGTGTTTAGATGAGCACGTGTGAGCTTTAGATGATGTGTGGGTGAGCGTCTGGATGAGCACTAAATAAGAGCGTGTGGTGGTGTGTGGATGAGAGTGTGGGTGTCATGGTGTGTGAGAGTATGATTGAGCATTTGGACAAGTGTGTTGGTCATGTGTGGGTGTTGGTGAGCATGGGTGAGCCTTTGAATGATGTGTGGGTGACAGTCTTGCATGATATATTGGTGTGACAGCCGCCATACCAAAGCCTCAAGATACAGCCAGGGTATTTTTCAAGTGGTAGTTGTATTGCACTGTACACAGACACTGTTGGGGATAATCCAATACCAGTTTTTTCCAGACTGAGTATGATGGCAATACTTGCAGTTTTGGTACATGTCAATGCCTGAATTTTCATTGCATTTGTAATTTAAAAAAGTATTGGTTAGAGAAACCAAATGAATCATAAGTTGGCTTAATTTATTTAGTAAATAGCTGTTTAATCACATCCATGCTTAATTTTGCCAGTTGAAATGTATTGGTACAGGCTTGTGTTACATGCACTGATCATTTTATTGTTTGATCTGATGTATTTTATGTTTGATTTGATGCCTCATAGAGCTGCTCCAGTGCAGTGGTTCAGTAATCACATGATGTTTTCCTGTAATAATGTATAAAGCCACTCGTTACCCAGAGATCATGTAACTGTTATAGTTCTGAATAGTTAACCCAAAAATGAAAATGTGCTGTTAATTTACTTACCCTCAGGCCACCCAAGATGTAGGTGTGTTTCTTTTTTCAGTAGAACAGTAAAGATGATTTTTAGCTGAAACCGGGGTCCTTGATGATTCATAAAATACAAGTCAGCAGGTGCCGCCTCTTTGAGAGTCAAAAAAAGCAGGTATAGAAAACACAAATTTAATACCTGTGGCTCTTGATGATAAATTGAGGTCTGATGAAGGAAAGTCATCCATCAGTGCAAGAAAATGAATCATCCTCAGATTACCCTACTTTGCATTGTAGACTCACTGAGAGGACATAACAACTCACTGACCCTCTTGGCTGATGTTATGGCCAAGAGGAAGGTTGTCTTCATAGAAAGATGCTTAATGTCAGCTCGTTCGTTAGGCTCATAAGGCACTGTGGGGCAATGTCTAGAAATCCCACATGCACTAGCGATTTAAGTGCCATGCACACAGTGACCCTTGCTCCTGCTCTACCGCAAACCATAGGAGACAACGTGTTGTTGTCCTGCTAGCAATGAGGTCCACTGGACACTAGCCTGTATCTCTCTCCCTGTGGCTCTTGATGATAAATTGAGGTCTGATGAAGGATAGTCATCCATCAGTGCAAGAAAATGAATCATCCTCAGGTTACCCTACTTAAGGCATTGTAGACTCACTGAGAGGACATAACAACTCACTGACCCTCTTGGCTGATGTTATGGCCAAGAGGAAGGTTGTCTTCATAGAAAGATGCTTAATGTCAGCTCGTTCAAGAGGCTCATAAGGCACTGTGGGGCAATGTCTAGAAATCCCACATGCACTAGCGATTTAAGTGCCATGCACACAGTGACCCTTGCTCCTGCTCTACCGCAAACCATAGGAGACAACGTGTTGTTGTCCTGCTAGCAATGAGGTCCACTGGACACTAGCCTGTATCTCTCTCAAACTGATCAAACCACACCCTTGTGACACCAATCTCTTGAGATGGAGAATCCACCAAATTGTTGCTCTGCCCAGGAATATGCATCACTCTGATTGACAGGAGATTTCTTTCTGCCATAGCAACAATGCTTATCAGTTGGAGTCATGGCTGAGATCTCTTTCCTCCCTGATGATGGATGAGAAACAGTTTGTGTACTCCAGTACGTGTCTCCTTGAGAGTCACTACCTGGAATGCCTCAGGGTAAGAAAAACTCCCAACAGGTTGATATGACATCCTCTCAGCTGTGGGCTCCACCTTCCCTGTATGCCAAGATGCTGCCACAGTCCTCCTTATCCTGCTGGCACCGTGTGTTGTTGACCACCTGCCAAGGTGTCCTGGCGCACAGCAGCCAGTCATCCAGAAATGGAAGAATCAACAGGTTGCCATGTTGCAGTGGTTCCAGTGCTACTTGAGTACACTACTCTATGTGAACACACAGAGGGAGCGCAATAATCCGAAGGGAAGAACACAGTGCTGGTATGTTCAGCCGTAACCGCAGAAACTGTCTGTCATGGCCTACAACAGGAATATGTTAATACACATCCTTTAGGTCCGCAGCGGTGAACCACCTGCCAGGCTTGATAGTACGACACCCATAACATGTAGAAAGGAAGATGATTGAGGTGTGTGTTTACTTGTCTAAAGTCTGAAACTCCCATCCTTTTTCCAAACAAGAAAGTACTTTGAATGGAAGCCCTTGGGATGGGTCTGAGTGTCTATAGGTTCTGTTGTCCTCTTTCTTCAGCAGCTCCGGCACGTCTGCAGCAGCGGCAAGAGCCTGGCAAGGGTCCTGATCTACTTTAGGCCGAACAGGGATACATAATGCGGGTCTGTGATGGAATTTCTTGTGTGTAATGTCTCTCCAAACCTGTAGCTGAGAGACCATCAGCAGTGGCGGAGAGCAGTTTCCCCTTCCTTGTGGGGAGGGAATTGTATATCGGACAGTCATGCAGGTGGCCAGAAATGAGAACGAGCTGTCGCCTCTTGACAGGGAGGCAGTAGGGCAGGGGTGTCAAGTTCAGTTTCTGGAGGGCCACTGTCCTTTAGAGTTTAGCTCCAACCCTAATTAAACACACCTGAACCAGCTAATCAAGGTGTTCAAGATTACTTCCAGACAGGTGTTTTGGAGCTGGTTGGAGCTAAACTCTGCAGGACAGTGGTCCTCCAGGACCGGAGTTTGACACGTGCACTAGGGCACATTGACCCGTGTATTGGTCTATAACAGTGGTTCTCACTTCTGGTCCTGGGGACCCACTGCTCTGCACATTTCATATGTCTCTCTTAGGGCTGTAACGATGCAGTTCGAGCTGGTTGAAAATCGATACAAATATGTGACGATTCAAATCGGTTGAGATATTAAATAAATCGCGATACAGTTGGGGATAAGACTTTATATGAATGTATCTCTGAGGGGAACTGACTGTCTTTTAGAAAAGTTTAGATGATATTTTCTTTTCATCTTGACTCTGTATAGTGCATATTAAAGCAGCGCTGCTTTGTTTACGGCGGTAACCAAGGAAATGCTGTATCTCTGCTGTTCCATGAGCGCCACCTGCTGTCGGTTGAGATATTAAATAAATCGCGATACAGTTGGGGGTAAGACTTTATATGAATGTATCTCTGAGGGGAACTGACTGTCTTTTAGAAAAGTTTAGATGATATTTTCTTTTCATTTTGACTCTGTATAGTGCATATTAAAGCAGCGCTGCTTTGTTTACGGCGGTAACCAAGGAAATGCTGTATCTCTGCTGTTCCATGAGCGCCACCTGCTGTCAGAGAGAGAATTTGCTCTCTCATTCAGCCCATCTGCTGTTTTTGCCTCATTCAGATGTTTTATGTAGCATAATTTCACGAAGTTAAAGTCAGACCATTCTGTTTTCGAAAATTTTGAAATTATACAATCTAATTTAGATTAGATTCTGCGCATGCAGCATGTGCGCAGAATCTTTGTTTGGATCATGATTAAAATCCAGTGATTGCCTCTAACTGAATGGAAAGACAACAGGCAAAGCCTTAAGTTTGTTTATATGAAGAGATTTCTTTTATTTGTGTTGTTTATTTATTTGATTTGGGGTTTGTTTTCAAATTTTATATTTAAATTTCACAAAGAAAAGTTCAGCATTTTGTCCAAGCAATAATAAAAGGACATCTTTTCATTTATAATTGGTCTCAAATCTCATTTTGTTAAAAAAAAAAAAATGTGAGAAAATCGTATTATGAATCGTATCGCATTGTGAGTTGAGTGAATCGTTACATCCCTAGTTTCTCTTATTTTTCACACTTGGTTCAGTTCATGGAGCTCTTTCCTAATGAACTGATGATCTGAATCAAGTGTGTTAATTAAGGAAGACAATAAATGTGCAAAACAGCGAGTCCCCAGGACTGGAGTTGAGAACCACTGGTCTATAAGACTGACCTTGTTCATGCTGCTGCAATGGCTGTCTGAGAGTGTGCTGAATAATCAGAATAACCTCCTTGTGCTCAAGGTGTTGGGACTACGACTCAGCTGCACATGCTCTACGCTCCAAAGCTTCCTGAGGAGCAGGCCTAAAACCATGCCCAGGCACCAGTGGCATTAACAAAGGCTATTGCAGCCTGACTCTAATGGCGCTTTTCCACTGCGTGGTACGGCACAGCTCGGCTCGGTTTGCGTTTCCACTGCAGTTTAGTACCGCTTTAGATTGGGCGGGATTATTCACATGTGCGGGATTATTCACAGTCACTGCCGCGACTCCTGAAAAACTTTTTCATTCCGCGTCGCCCCATCAAGCTCTCGCTGGATCCGCTCCTCTGCTATCAACGAGAGGAACGTCTGTACTTCCTCAACAGACCACGAAACAGCCATTTTTGGTTGTTAAAAAAAGGTGCGCTCGGTCAAAACAGTTGCGTTCGATTCTTCCGGCTGTGCTGATTTAAATCTAGCGGTTCTGTTGTGTTTGTGTCGCAAGTTCAGTGACGCAGGTAGTGACGATTCTCTCCGGCCAATCCGTGATCAGCAGAGTTTACACGTCACGTTTTGGTAACGGTACGGTTGCCTTGGAACCCCAACCGAGGTGGTACTAAAAAAAGTACCAGGTACCAGGTACTGTACCCAGTGGAAAACCGAACCGTACCGTGCCGTACCATGCAGTGGAAAAGCGCCATAATAGTCAGGGTGGCCAACTTCGGTGATGAAGAGCCACAGTCCTGCAGAGCATTGCTCCAACCTTGATAAAAACTCACCTGCCTGTAGCTTTCTAGTAACCCTTAGACCTTGATTAGCTTGTTCAGGTGTGTTTGATTAGGGTTGGAGCGAAATTCTGCAGGACTGAAGTTGGCCACCCCTGCTCTAGTAGTCTGTCAGTGCTTGCCATACCTTGACATCTAGCCAGAGTCAGTAGCCCCAGGGCTTTCCTGCTAAAAAGAACGATTGACCCCAGAGCCTGTAGGGAAGCATCCAGCAGCTCTGATGCTGCCATTCAAAGGGGCATCTGTCATAGATGATTGAAGTGCAAGCATCAGGGGGGTCAAATAATTTCCTACCCAGCTCAAACCTGAAACCGTATTACAGAGCCTGACCAATCACATCAGTACAGTCAGGGCAGTTCAGCACTAAGAAATCTTCTGGTTGGGAAACTGGACCGCACCAGTGAGACAGTATCAAAATCTTCTAGAGAAAGCCTTATTGATGATTCATGGTGAGGTACGGGAGCAGCAGACGCGCATGTCTCCCTACCTCTACTTCTTGACTAGAGGCAGGAAGACAACTTGGCAGTAAAGCCTGAGGGCTCTGGACTCTGTTTGCAAGTTCAGCCTCCTGGTAGGCTAACATAGTTGAAGATGCACGTTTATTATTTGGTGGTCCTTCAGCCTAGGGGTGTGCGATATTGACAAAAAAATAATATCTCCATATTTTCTGGGATTTTATCGATAATGATAATTAGACAATATTGTGCTGAGTGTGTTATTGTGCTGGTATCTTAAGGACTGCCATGGACAGCTGACTCCTAAAGTTTTTTATATTATTCATATTCTGTGTGCTGGTCAGTTCACACTGATAGAAATTAATATTTTCCAATAAGTTTAAACTGATTTTTACATTTTATGGGCATTTTTTCCTTTATAAAGCCATTTTCTCTAAAAGTGTCCGTTGTCTTAATTAACTTCTTTATTGAACTGTTGTAAAAAATCGATATCTCATTTGTAATCATGGTAATTTTTGGAGAAAAACGGCACCCTTCGTGTGAACTATATGAAGTGTTAAAAATGTATACATTTTCTGTCCCTGTGTCTTGAATTTGAGATCTACTTCAGCCTTACCTGCTGGTGGTTGCTTGCCAGTAACAGGTTGTTGACACCAAGAGGCATCAGGCGTCTGCTCTCGAACTAAGATGTGTCCTTTTATTATATGTTATTTTTCATCCACACATCTGTGCTCCTCTGAAGATGAAGGTCTGTTTCTGCTGAGCACATGTTTGGACGCTGCTGGCGTCTGATGGAATTCTCCAGACTTTGGAGAAGGTGATACACAGATGGTTTAGATCCATTTACTAAAACTCTGTCTAGCAGACTAGTTCAAAAATGAAGTAACTTATTTAAATCAAATCTGTGTGCAAGCTAAGTGTTGGTATTAACTCAGGTTCCAGTATATCCCAGTATAGTAAGATCTTGCCCTACAGTTTGGTGATTTTTGCAGACGTCGGTGTGATGTGTGTGCAGCTGATGTTACACACTCCATATGTGTGTGTGTGTGTGTGTGTTTGCTGACTGCTTCTGATTACAGTTGTGCGGTCAGTTTTTAATTAGATTGTCAGAAGATGAAAGGAAGGCCCCGGCAGGAATGACTCCAGAACATTTCAGATGGACTCTCATTTGCTAATAAACACAATCATATGGACAGAATATTTTCAATTCAGAGAGGACTGACATCCTTTGATCAAAATCAATAACATGTGAAGAGGGCTGAAGTGCTTTGTGATTTAAAAGAATTGAAGGGTTAGTTCACCTGGAAATAGAAATTCTGTCATCATTTACTCATTGCAACTCATGTTGCAATGAACGACTCACTGGTAATGAATGCTTTTGTCAGGTTAAAAAGAAGATTGTGATGTGCACAGAAACGCTGTGATTATGTTGACAAAGTTGAATCAGTTGTATTGACTTCAGGATGCTGAATAGAGGAATTCCTCTGGAAACCAGCACACGTTGGTTGCTTTCACATGTATCAGGGACTGGATGAATGTTTGTGCGAATCATCCTGATGCAGACTCGTTTCAGCGAAATCTGACTTTTCCAGGTTGTAAGTGCTATAATCAGGTCTCCGGTGCATCTACCAACCAAGGAAACGTGAAAAAGATTAACCCAGTAACTTTGTTTTGGGAAGCCTTTTTCTGCAAGCGTCTGAGAAAACGAGCGCGTCTGATTTCGCTCCCTTGGTGACGTGGCAAAGGGATCTCATTATAATATTACCGCCCCTTAATCTGTAAGTTTACACCCACAGCGCCACAGCTCTATTCTGGAAAAGGGGGCGGGGAGCAGCAGCTCATTTGCATTTAAAGAGCCAGGCCCGAAAAACAGCGTGTTTCTGCTTCCACTCAAAATAGGCATTTTCAAAATAATATAATAAATGATCTGTGGAGTATTTTGAGCTGAAACTTCACAGACACATTCTGGGGACACCAGAGACTTATATTACATATTGTAAAAAAGGGCATAATATGTCTATTTTAAGTACTTCACAGTAGAACAAGCAAATTATATGCAGAATAAAAGCAATACAAACAAACTACACTGAAAAAAAATTAGTGTAGAATCTATTTTTATTCAGAAATTGCTAGTAATTTAGTAATTACAAAGAAATGGCAAGTAACACGTTAAATTAAACATGGAATTTTGAAGTAGTGAAACTGAAATAGTATTTTCTTGTAAAATGTACTCCAGTAATCTTTCTTTACATCTTTGAAAAAAAATTTTTATGGTGCATATAAATAATAAACAAATATGTGTCCCTGGAGCACAAAAGCAGTGTTAAGTCGCTGGGGTATATTTGTAGCAATAGCCAACAATACATTGTATGGGTCAAAATTATCGACTGCCAAAAATCATTAGGATATTAAGTAAAGATCATGTTCCATGAAGATATTATAGAAAAAAACTTAATTTTTGATTAGTAATATGCATTGGTAAGAACTTCATTTGAACAACTTTAAAGATGATTTTCTCAATATTTAGATTTTTTTGCACCCTCAGATTCCAGATTTTCAAATAGTTGTATCTCGACCAAATATTGTCCTATCCTAACAAACCATACATCAATGAAAAGCTCATTTATTCAGCTTTCAGAAATCTCAATTTCACAAAATTGACCCTTATGACTGGTTTTGTGGTCAGTCCTATCATGGATTGAGTCCAGTTGAATTTTCCATTGACTTGTAGCTAGATGTAGTGTGGCGGTGATTGTCCAGATTATCCACTCCCTGGGTCACACAGTCCCTAAAGCACAGACACATCGTCTACAAAAACATCAGCATTCCCCAGATAATCAGTGTTTTGCTGGAAGGATGGGAACGTGCTTACCCTTACTCTCATCCAGGCTGAAGGTCATCAGGTGTGATGGGTGAAAATACAGCAGCTGTAAAACTTTCCTCAGTAAGAGACATGAGGGGAGCAGGTGTGAAACGCTCTTATTCACTATATGAAGCGTTGGGTCTGTGGATTCAGTGATTCATTCGGACGGTACGGCCCCAGACATATACAAGTGTGTGAACCCAAACACCCAAAATTCATGTCATTAGCTATGTTTCCATTAGCTATGTCAAATTTAGAATAAAAATCCCTTAATTCGCAAAAATGTTTTTACACTCGCTTGAGGTGGTTTTTGACTCGTGCGAAAAAGGGTTGATGTGAATAATGGGAGATGGAAATGCATTTTGCGAATAAATTCCTCCAAGCGCATCAAAAAAGTCATGTGACTTTGCGCTATGGGACGGCAAAACTTGACCGATCTCATTCCACAGCATCTGAAATGTTGTTATGGTCATTCGGAAATGCACGAGCAAAGTCTGTCATCAAAGTATTTCTGTATAATTGCCTCCCAGAAATGTCTTACACGACTGCGTTCCCAAACAGCAGCATCCACCGCCGAAAGCTGCTCGCTCTGAGGCGCGAGTAATTTATTATATATGAAAATGATTATATTCTCCTACTTTTCTTAGTGATTCATAGTGCCAGTTTATCAGGAAGTGGCGATTTTGTTCTCTTTGACTTGTTGTATGGAAACTATGCTTGTTCGCAAGTGTTTTATGCGATATTCGAGTTTTGCGCATAATTTAAATGAGCAACTTTGGATGGAAACCCGGCTAATGAGATCTAAAATGTGTTGAGCGCAATTCATAATTGGACAATATTCAAACTCCTGCTTTCACCTTCACAGACATCCAAACACTGACATTTTAGTGTAGTAGAAGTTTTGTATTAGACAAGCGGTATATTTCTTGGAAAATATGGTAAAAACATAATTTTAAAGCCTAATTTTACACATCAGTGTATTTTTTCCCAGATTTGATTCTGTACTTGAAAAGTGCTTCCTTACAGGTGTGATCTGAGTCATTTGCAATGCAGGGATTGAGAATATAAATGGTAAATTTTGCTGTGGCCGATACCAATCCCAGATATTTTTTTGAACGCGCCATTTGCCACACTTTTACAAAATGTACCAGTCTTTTAAATTTCAGACAATTTACATTTTGTGGTTTTGACGTACTGGCAACAAGCAAACAGCATGAGATCACACAATATATACACACACGATATATCCATTACAAGCTCCAAAACTGCTCCAGTGGGAAATCATTAGTATCAATAGCCATGCTTCAATCCATTTTTTGCACCGTTCTGTTATCCACAAAGTGAAAATGTGGGAAAAAAAGTTTGCAAAGTTTGCTGTCTTCAGCCTGTTTCCATCGAATTGGCCTTTTACTGATAAAATGGTGCGCATAATGATGTCAACCTTAAAAAAATCAAATGTTAGATCAAACAATATTCAGAAACAGGTGCAAAAGGTGCAGCAGCTGTTATGTGCATCATTGAAACCATTCAGAAACCACTCAGAACACCCTAGAAAGGGCTTAGCAATGCCTTAAAACCCATTTAAGCCCACCGGCAACTATAGTTACCGCAGTTTATAGTTGCCATTTTCCTTTTGTAAGTATTTTTCTAGATGTTATCCATGTTTTATTTCTCAATGACATGCAAGAAAACAACCAATTGTGGGGGAATTTCCAGTTTTCAAGGGACAGCAGCAGTTTACAAACTTCAGTCAGTCACACAAAAGGAAGAATGGAAAGATAAACGCATGGGATTAATTGCTGTAGATTATCTTATTCTCCCTTTTATGACATTATGTCTTGTAAGGGGCAAAATATTGAGGCCCCTTTATCCCGTTTGGATGCATTTCCTTCTAATTGGTCAAGGACCCTAATTCTTTTTATGACTTATGATTCCATTATAATGTTGAAATTCAGACAAGTAATGAGTTTACATTTACATTATTATATGAAATCACCTACTACAGTCAGCCATTGAATACTATGGGCCTAAAAAAAAAGCATAATTTTCTTTCAGGTATACCTTTTTTATTATATAGATGTAATATTTTCTTCATTCTATTTATTTCTTTATTTTCATTTAACTAACACACCTCTAAGAATGAAAATACCTGCATGTTTAATAATAAGTAAATAAATAAACAAACAATCATGGGTGTAGCCTACACATGATAATTATTTAAATAAGCATATAGACTTGTACCTTCACTGCTTGCGTAAGGGAAAGTTCACCCAAAAATGGAAATTGTGTCTTCATTTAGTCATCCTCAAGTTGCAGACCTATGAGTTTCTTTCTTCTGTTGAGCACAAAAGAAGATATGTTGCAGAATGTTGGTAATCAAACAGTTAAATGCGTAATTTTCTTTTAGGTATACCTTTTTATTATATAGATTTTCTTCATTCTATTTATTTTAATTTAACTCTTTGATACACAATACCCTGTTGGGGCAACTTAATGGCTGCACTTTGTTCTGCACTATGTTCCACCGCTTTAAGACAAATGAATTTGTTGTGTTTTCATATTCAAGAGATTATAAGCTAGATGCAACTTTTTTGGGGTTTGCATCGAATGTTCTTGGACTTTAATGCATGATAAATTTGTTTATGAATAAAGACTGATCTGTTGAAAGCAGTTATTATGAGTTAGATGCCAAAAGCTCTCCTCCTATTCAAATTTGACATTGAAGGGGTGCATACAACATATTTGCCCACCGGCAGCTATAGTTGCCGCACATTCAAATACGATTTTCAAGAAAAAAAACAAAAACCTGGGGAAAATAAATGCATAACATGTTCACATAGGACATTATTAACATGACTATATGCATGAAACCATTCAGAAAAATTTGGGCACAAATGGGTTAAAACCATTCACAGTACTCTAGCATTGTGTTACATGGGCAAACTCTTCTTGAGCCGTGATTTTTCTCAGAAAAAGTCCAAATCTAGTTGTCCACAGTTGTTACCGAACACAGGCAGGAAAAGCAGATGTAAATAGACAGGTGGAGGCTCAGTTTCTCGCACACACTGCTTTTCATCAGCCAAAGCTTCCATGCCATGCATGTTATTATTGAAATCACTGAGAATGTAAATCAACTGGGTGTACATGTAAAACACAGTAAAAGATGTGAGTGCAGATGCAAAAACACTGGTAACAAAAGTATTTGCTTTAAAATATATGTAAGACAAAAATATAAAAACAAAACAGAATATATATATATATATATATATATATAAGACAAAACAGAAAAGCAACAGAAATCAAGGTAAATACCACTCATAAATAGTATTGTAAGATGTAATTTTGTCAGTGCTGATTTGTTTGTTATAATTTCGAGGCTGTTTAACCATTTGAGATGCAAGTAGAATATTTGGTGTAGAATTCAAATGGGTCGAAAGTAGTTTGTGGTCTCCAACACTACATTGAGGTATTGAGCCTGGCTGAATTGTGCATATGATCCACTCTGCTTTGCACTATCCAGGCATCATTAGCAGCTGAAAGCATATTTACTGTCTGAAATTGCTCCCATTTCCATGTATAATGCACTGTGTGCCAATTACTATACAGTCAGGAAGAGTGATTTATTGACACTTTAATTAAACATGGTCAAGACACACTGTAAAGAATTGCCAGGAATTTGCAGGATTAAAGAGTATTATTTTACAATAAATTTGCAACGTGGGAGGCGTGACAACGCAGTAGTGAATCCAAGTGCAGGCTTTATTCAAAAGAGTGGTCAAACAGGCAGGGCCCACAACAGCAAACAGGCACAATCCAGGACGAGACAAAAGAGTAATCCAATAAACAGGCGAAGGTCTGTGCAGGCAGCAAACAATCAGAAAACAAGGAAACAGTCCAGGGATCAGGATGATGGAGGTAACAAGACACAGGTGAATGCAATCAGTAATCAAGAGTCCAGGCAAAGGATTATGGGGAATGTAGTTAGTAAATGAGTGACAACAGTCTGGGGTGGAGTGCCCTCTGGAGGAGCTCATATTCCAGCTGGTGATTGTAACAAAATTACTGTAGTCAGAAATTTACTGTGAAATCGATGCATGTTGGTCATTTTCTTACAAATGACAGTCATTAACTGCTCTTGTTTTACTGTGAATTCACATTATAAAGTTGTCTTTAACTGTGCCACTGAGAGAAATTTAGTTGTTTACTGCTGTAATTGTTTTGAAGTCACCATAATGGTGATTAGTATTAGTTTGGGCTCTTTGGCCTTGAATATTCATATTCAAATTTCTGATCTAGTCACGTCAGAAGTGTGACAAATGAAAATATTTGTTAAAATGATGACAAGCCAGAATATGAAATAAGTGAATTGCCTGATTTTAAGATAGTCAAACTATCCTTAGCATGAACATGAAGATATTATTTTAGCAATATTTAAGCATGAAGATTAATAATAACTTATTTCATATTCATAACTGTTTGTGGATGAATCTTTCACAATAGTGAAGCGACTGCTGAGAAACGTCTTTGAAAGATGTGACATCAATCCTTGATATACACAACACAACAATGGTAACACTCAAGAAATAAAACCAACACTTACAACATAAACCAAGAACACAAACTGCTAAAAATGAACCAAAAACAAGTTCAGTAGCACAAATAAAACCAACAAGAATGAAAAAACTCTACAGCATGATCTATTCATGCTGCATTGAATGCTGGGAACCTTCAGAGTAAATATGCACTGTAGAAACACAGCATGATGCTGTTTGTTCACAAGAGAAGTCCCACTGAAAGTAATGCAATTATTAACTTGGAATCTACTGTAATTTCACACAAAACATTTTAACAGTGCATGTTTATTAAAATGCACAGATGATTTGTTCACAATAATAACAGTAGCATGTATTAAGAGAATAAACAGGCTCAGTTTTGATTTCATGCCGAGAAATAAAATCCATGCTGCATGTCTTGTTAGAAAGTGTTAGTGGACAGATGTGTTGAGTTTATTTTCTAAACCTCAACAACAACAGTGTTAAACATCAGTGTAAGTATAATTGGATTGGCGTGAAGCATATATAGATATAATGTAAACATTTCTGCTCATCTTTACAAGAGCCGTGTCTTATTTCGAAGGCTGCGCCCTCTGGAGGTCATTTTTAGGGCACATACGTCATTAAGGACGTCTTATTTAAGAAAAGCAACCATAATAATATTCCTCTTGAGTTGTAAATTACTGTAATTTCTTTCATATTTTGCGATGTAAAGGTTTCTTTTCTTAAATGAGACTCATCCTCTGTGCTGTGTGTGGCTGACAAATACAACCTCTGGAGGGCGCAGCATTCGAAATGAGACGCAGCTAACATGAGGCATGAGTTCATTTTCTTCTTTCATTGGGTTTCTGTTGGTTGTTGGATTGCAGTGTCATTCGTTTGGTAGTAGATAGTGTTTATAGCAAGTGAAGTGTGAAATTTGCTTTTCATTGGTTGGTGTTTAGTACATTAACCCACATCTCTGTGTTTGTGTGTGTCTACTTAACCATATTTTGAAGACAAATGTGTACCCAGACCTGCAAAAAAAAGAAGAGAAAAACTCCTTTTGGGTACGGCCTCATTTGTAAAAACAGTATAAAAATAAAGTGCTCCCCTGCTACTGGACGCAATGCAATGGAAAGCCAGTACATACTTTGTAATGCATTTTGATGTAGTGTTGACTGTTGTCCAAATCTCTCCCACACAGCAGGCTTATTTTGAGATGTATACGAAGCTGCCTGGGTATTATGTCAAAAAGTACGGGATTATTGAATTTTATAAATGCTGCAATGATGACCCTCCACCCAGAATAATGTCTGTATGAATCTCTCTGGCTTTTGCTTTAATGGTGGATGTAGATGAGCAGAGATCTGATAAACAGGTTCACCGGTTGCGTGAAATCGTCATCTGGTGTGAGTTTAGTGGCGCATCTTGCACCTCTTCATCTGCCCACTCAGTCTCTGCACAGACGAGCATCTCTGGTGCTCTTGAATGCTGGAGTCTAGGCCACTGATGCGTGTGTAGTTAATATTCCTCTGAGGTTCGTCAGAGTGCAGGAAGCCCCCGAGGTACTGGAGTATTCACCAGCGCTGCTATTTTTACCAGGGTTTATATCGAGATGAAGACACTTCTCTTCAAACCATGTCTGTTCTTAAGGCCTGTTTACAGCAAGAAATGTCACAAATGCAATATTTTGATTTGCATCAGCGGTTGTTAACGCATCTGACATCAGCATGGCATCGCTGCAATCTCTTTTCCATTGCACTGCGAAGAAAATTGAATGCACACAAAAGTCTGTTCGTAAATTGAAATGAAGCCCCGTGAAGTCTCAGATTTTGTTCAACAATGGAATAAAACGTTTCTATTGTCTGTTTGTCTGTCAGACGGCAGCAGAATATGCCAAGTCGCATCTTCCCGTCATGTTGCGGCAGCAGCTTCAGCGTTATGAGAAGCAGAAGGAGAACAGCGCTGTGACCCGCCAGTCCATCCTCAGACAGCAGATACTCAACATGGACAAAGAGATTCTGGAGAAACTGTCGGCCTCCTATGATGAAGCAGGTGAGAGCTCACAGCAGTGAACCTGTAGTCTGATATTTATTTAGTCTGCAATCATTAGACCTTGGAGCTGAGCACTCAATGGAATAGTTCACCCAGAAATGAAGTGTGCTCACCCTCGGTTCATCCGAGATCAGGATGAGTTTGTTTCTTCATCAGGTTTGGAGAAATGTAGCACTGCATCAGTGTCTCAGCAATGGATGCTCTGCAGTGAATGGGTGCCGTCAGAATGAGAGTCCAAACAGCTGATAAAAACATCACAATAATCCACAAGTAATCCACAGCACTCCAGCCCATCAGTTAACATCTGGAGAAGACAAAAGCTGAAACTAATCCAGCTTTAAGATGGACTCTCATTCTGACGGCACCCATTCACTGCAGAGCATCCATTGCTGAGACACTGATGTGCATACTGTGAACAGTACTGCTTCATACAGAACTGTGTAGCGTTAGTACTTGGCAGTGTTCAGATTAAACTGCATAGTACCCAATAATCACAATCAGCTGTGACTGGTCCATGAAGCCGTCTGGGCACTACCTCAGTGGGACATTTTCTTCAGAAATGTATTACATTGCTGCCACAGAGCTGTTAGTGATGATGGGTTTATCAGTTAAGGGTTGTTCTCTTTCATGAGGTATTTCGCTCTTTTGTTTTGAAAGGATAAGGTCAGCTCCTGTGCGGTTTGTGTCTCTGTCAGGTACCACGTGTCTGGTGGCTCTGCTGTCTGAGAAGGAGCTGACTGTGGCGAATGTTGGCGATTCGAGGGCGGTTCTGTGTGATAAAGACGGTAATGCTGTCCCGCTGTCACATGACCACAAACCCTACCAGCTCAAAGAGCGGAAGAGAATCAAGAAAGCAGGTGAGCAGCTCATCTAATAATGTGGCCTCACGGTTGTTCTTATTTTATTGCTGACTGTTCATTTGTCTTCAAAAATGTTTGAAATCTACATTAGTTTGGCTAGTAGTTTTTGCTGCGGTATTAAAATTGGAACTGAAATTTCACTGGTTTATTAGAATAATGTTACATGGGTCAAAACATGAAAACAATAACTATTTATTAATATTATTATTATTTGTGTATTTATGTGTGTGTGTGTGTGTGTGTGTGTGTGTGTGGACTCAGATTTCAGCCAGAAATGACAGTTTAAACGCTGCTTGATCTGTGCAGATTTCTCTCCTGATTCACACCAGAACACTTTTTCACTGGAGGAAGCGTTATTATGGATTATTGGATTTGTTTCATACAAACACGCAGCTTTTGGCTTCTCAAGATGTTCATTGATGCATTGATGCTTCACTGCAGAGGATCCATTGGTGAAAAAGTGATGGAATGCTACATTTCAACAAACTTTGCACGATGCACTGATTTCTGAATCTGAACACGAATGAGATCTGAGAGCTTTGGCGGAGGGAAACCTTTTCAGTGAATAAGGACTGGGTCTGTTTTTTTTTTCGCACTCAAAGCATCACGTTAACAGGGTGTCATCAGTCATTTCTTCATTTGAAACTTATTTCATGTCACAGAAATGGTCATATTTACAGGCAGTGAAGTGTGCCTGTGCTAGTTCAGTTCTGAAGACGTTTTCTGTTTATACAGAGACATTTATAACAAGCAGAGGTTATATCTCAGTTGTGTAAGTGATGATCGTTTCAGAAACACACTGTAGAAAAAACAACTTTACTGAAACATCTTTATATATATTTCAGGTATATCTGACTTAGACTTGATTCAGTATCATCATTGGAAGATTTAAATTCAAGTATGTTGCCTTATTTTAATTAACATGCTCTTATGATGAATTTATTTGCGTTGTCCAGAATTTGTTTACAGTGTCCGTGTCATATGCACATCAAAAGTCAATGTATTATTTTACATATCGATGTCTCTCTGAGATGAAGAATAACAAAATGAATGTTTATATTAAATATTAACACAAGATGAATACTGTAAATGATGCATCTTACTCTTCTTTAGTTCATGACTGAAAAAAAGACTTTTTTGAGCAATCCATTAAAATGCTGTTTGTGCTGAAGAATGGTTGAGTACAGTTTTTATTTGTTTTGTTGCATTAATGAATGCAGTGTGTTATGTATTCTATGTATTTTTATATCCATATGTTGAGGTTTACTTACTATGCTCTATGGTCTCCATCCGCTCTTACAAGAAACACAGTATTTATCATTTTATTTGGGAAGTTATCAAACGACGTTTTTTTATTGAAAATTGAAAATTTAGTTTAATATAGGCTGTACAGACAAATATAACTATGTATTTACATATTACAAAAATAATTTTAATGCTTTAACAGCACACTTGAATCTTCACAGTTTAATCACCTTTTTAATCAGCGATGTAATTTCCTCATTATCTTCAGCTGGGATGTTCCCGTGACAACGCAGCACAGTGTCCGTCATATATATATATA
>NW_015656605.1:584941-586660 GCF_001515625.1 Sinocyclocheilus rhinocerous
CCTTCTTCAAAGCAGTGGCGGTCAGCTAATCCCACAGTTAAAGGTCTAATTCGTGAGTGGGACAAGTTGGTGTTGGACGAGTATGGCATACTGCACCGCAAAACATCACAACGAATGCAGCTAGTGTTGCCTGCTCAGTTTAAGAGTACTGTCTTGAGGGAACTGCATGATGTGATGGGTCACCAAGGTCTTGACCGCACAACCAGCCTCATCAGAGATCGTTTCTTCTGGCCCTACATGCAAAAGGAGATTGAACACTATGTGCTGAGAACCTGCTCATGCATAAAACAAAACAAAAAAACATGCAGAGAGATAAGGGCACCCCTCAAGAGCATCAAGACGACACGTCCATTTGAGTTAATATCCATTGACTTCCTTCACTTGGACAAGTGCAAAGGGGGTTACGAGTACATCCTTGTTATTATTGACCATTTCACTCGATTCGTGAAAGCATATGCTACAACTTCAAAATCTGGAAAGACTGTAGCAGATCGTTTGTTCAATGACTTTGCCCTGAGGTTTGGGTTCCCCTCGCGAATTCACCATGACCAAGGCAGGGAATTCGAAAAATCAACTCTACGATCAGCTCCGAAAATATAGCGACATCACTGGCTCTAGAACGACTCCATACCACCCGCAAGGAAACGGACAAGTAGAAAGATTCAATCTGACCATTCTGCAAATGCTCAAAACTCTCACAGAGAAAAATAAATTGAATTGGAATTGAATAAGCTAGTGTTTGCCTACAATTGTACTAAAAGCGAAATGACTGGATCCTCACCTTTCTACCTAATGTTCGGTCACTCTCCAAGGCTTACAATTGATGCATTGTTTGGCCTCCATCCAGACAAGGTTTCCATCGACCACAATGAATATGTGGAGAGGTGGACAAAGGGTATGCAAGAGGCTTATGAGATTGCCAGTGAGCATGCAAAGAAGTGTACTGAGAGAAACAAAAGAAATTATGACCAAAAAGTAAGATGTACTAATCTATTTCCTGGCAGTAGAGTTCTGATGAGAAATCTGACTCAAAAAGGGGGCCCAGGAAAACTTAGACATTTCTGGGAGGATGAAGTCCACATTGTCACTCATCCGCCAGGCTGCTGAGGATACTCCAATCTATGAAGTGAAACCAGAGCAGAGCAAAGGCAGATCAAGAGTGTTGCATCGCAATCATCTTCTACCCTGTGATCACTTACCTCAGGTTACCACACCAACTCAAAATACTACACTAAAGCAAAAACACCAACAGAAAAGCACATCTTTACCTGCTGAGAGAAGAGAGGAACATGAGCCACAGAATGACAGTGAAAGTGATGAAGAGTACTATGTGCAAGTTGATCCCTACCAATTCAGAATACAGCCGAATAGTCATAATCAGATGGAAAAGAAACCACATCACACCTGTTACATATGGGTGAGATATCCTCAGCTCAGCTGGAACGAATGCTTGAGTTGAAAGTGTTACCACATCTAGCTGAACAGGAACAAGATGTACTAGAACATGCTGATGTACCTGCTACAGAACAACACTTACCTGCTACAGAACGACATTTACCTACTAAAGAACACTCACCTGCTACAGAACGACACTTACCTACTAAAGAACACTCACCTGCTGCAGAACGACACATACCTGCTGCAGAACACTTACCTCCTGCAGAACGACACTTACCTGCTACAGAATGACACTCCCCTGCTACAGAACGACACTTACCT
>NW_015656605.1:587027-588393 GCF_001515625.1 Sinocyclocheilus rhinocerous
TTAAAAGTGCTTATTTCTCTGGATTTAAACATTCTTCGAAACATTTGGGATAATGTAAGTACACAAGTCAGCAAAATATATAACACTGTTCTAGTGGTTTTTGGGTATTTTAATAAAAAAAATCTTACATATTGTGCCTTTCACTGTTGCCAACTAAGGGACTGTAATACTCACACAGAATGAACTGTTGTTGGGCCGAAAAGAAAAAAGAACATGGACTGTTTAAAGGCCTAGACAAATTAAATGAACGGAACAGTTTGAAACTTTCCTTGGAGCACCTGGGAAGTATTTGTTGCACTTGAACTTGACTGTTTCCTGTATGGACTTGATTCTTAATGAACATTCCTTAGTGCCTTGATTCTGGGACTGATGTTTGGGGCACTAGCTCATTGAACTTGAATTCAGAAGAGCTGATAATCAGCCAACAAGGACTGTCTGTGAAACAGAAACATGATGTGTGATTATTGAATGTATGTATTGAATGAAAAAAAAAAATCGTGAAAATTGAGAAGATGTATTGAAAAACTATCACATATGACCTGGTACCTTTACAAGTGTGAAGGGAAACGATATGGACTGGTTTAGGACTTTGAGTGTATTGATGTCGGGACGACATCTTACTTCCACCCTGCATAGTTTGGATCATAAAAATATTAAATTGTTTATATATATTTTTTGCATATATTTTAATGTGTTATAATGAGTTTGCACTGGACAGTCCAGCTGCATTTTCCGAATTCCGGGTGACAGTTGAGCGAGTTGAGTTACCGTGACAACTGCAGCATCCTCAGACGACAAAGAGGACCGCTTGGGCAACCACTAACCCTCTCTCTCTCTCATTTATTGCTAAGGTTAGTTAAATGTATCACATTTTAATGTCAAGCTACAGTTTACATGATTTAATGTTTAAATAATTTGTTTCAGTTCAATTTGTTTCAATTTGAATATTCTTGTGTAATAGGGAAGTCCACTGATGTATCATTTAACCTGAATCATTTTTGTATCACTTGTATTACTTACCTGAAATAAATTTGGGATTTCACTCAACCGCAGAGCGCCACCTGCCGGAGACATTAAACCACAGAAATAATAATAATAATGATGATGATAATAATAATAATAATAATTCTTATTCTTAACGATATTCTATTTGTATAGCAATGAAGTAATTTGCAGTTCTGTAAGAAAAAAAAACAAACATACAAAAAAAAAAAACATTGGTTTGTTTTGCGATCACTTCAAAAGGATCTTCTAAAAATAACCAAAACGATGAAGGCTGTAATCTAAAATAATGTAAAATAAATAATTTACAGCACAAACGGCATTCGTCGACACAGATTCGGTTTGGTGATATAACGTGTCGTTC